>NC_058132.1:528369544-528452635 GCF_016433145.1 Gracilinanus agilis
TCAATTTATATCCCAAGAAGAAAAGAAGGTATTGGCAAATATTAAAAAATTATTATTACCAAGAGGGTAAGTAGAAGAAGTTTACATAGAGGGAACAGGAACAAACTGTATAGGATGAAATGTCAATATATATATATATATATATATATATATATATATATATATATATATATAATGTATGTATATAGGTATAAATACATACAAAACTAGGGGTGAAGAAGATAATAATGAGAAAAATAGGAAAGCAAACAAAAAAGAAATAAATTTATATTCCATAAAGAAGCACGTGGGATAGACAGGGAAAAATAACAATATACTGTAAGGGTAAAGAGGTTAGAGAGAGGTAATATTCAATAATTAAGTGCATTGAAATCAATTTAGAGAAGAACAATCAGATCCATAGGAGCAGAAAATTGATTCATGCCCTATAGAGAAGTAGAAGGGAAACAAAAGGACTGTTAGGGAGGGAAGCAATGCTAGGGAGGGAGAGGGCTTAGGGGGGAGCTGTGTGCCTTTAAAGAACAATAAGAAGAGAATAAGAAGGGAGGGGGAAGAAAGGGAAGTACAACAAGGGAGGGGATTATAGGAACTGATTAAAAACAAAACACTGGTATAGAAGGAAACAGTGAAAGAAGAAAGGACAGGACTAGGAGAGAGAATCAAAATGTCTGGGAATGCACAGTTGATAATTATAACTCTGAATGTGAATGGGATGAACTCGCCCATAAAACGGAAGCAAATAGCAGAGTGGATTAGAAACCAAAACCCAACCATATGTTGTCTACAAGAAACACACATGAGACAGACAGACAGACATAGAGTGAAAATGAGAGAATGGAGCAAAATCTTCTGGGCTTCAAATTAGAAAAAGAAGGCAGGGGTGGCTATCATGATCTCTGACAGAGCCAAAGTAAAAATAGATAAGGTTAAAAGAGATAGGGAAGGTTACTACATCCTGATAAAAGGCAGTATAAACAATGAAGATATATCAGTACTCAATATGTATGCACCAAACGCTATAGCTTCCAAATTTCTAAAGAAGAAGCTAGTGGAGCTCAAGGAGGAAATAGATAGCAAAACCATACTAGTGGGGGACCTAAACCTTCCCCTATCAGATCTAGATAAATCAAATGAAAAAATAAATAAGAAAGAAATAAGAGAGATGAATGAAACCCTAGAAAAATTAGAGTTAATAGATATATGGAGAAAAATAGAGACAAAAAGGAATACACCTTCTTTTCAGCAGCACATGGAACATTCACAAAGATAGACCATTAATAGGGCACAGAAACATGGCAAAAAATGCAAAAAAGCAGAAATAATAAATGTAACTTTCTCAGATCATAATGCAATAAAAATAGTTATTAGTAAGAATACATGGAGAGGCAAATGAAAAACTAATTGGAAATTAAATAATATGATTCTCCAAAATAATTTAGTGAAAGAACAAATCACAGAAACAATTAATAATTTCATTGAAGACAATGACAATGATGAGACATCTTACCCAAACCTATGGGATGCAGCCAAAGCAGTTCTAAGGGGGAAATTTATATTACTGAGTGCATATATTAACAAATTAGGGAGGGCAGAGGTTAATGAATTGGGCATGCAACTTAAAAAATTAGAAAATGAACAAATTAAAAATCCTCAGATGAAAACTAAATTAGAAATACTAAAAATCAAAGGAGAAATTAATAAAATCAAAAGTAAAAGAGCTATTGAATTAATAAATAAGACTAGAAGCTGGTATTTTGAAAAAAAAACAGAAAAAATAGACAAAGTACTGGTTAATCTAATTTAAAAAAAGGAAAGAATTAAACCAAATTAATAGTATCAAAGATGAAAAAGGAGACCTCACCTCTAATGAAGAGGAAATTAAGGCAATCATTAAAAACTATTTTGCTCAATTATATGGCAATAAATTTAGCAATCTAGGTGATATGGATGAATATTTGCAAAAACATAAATTGCCTGGATTAACAGCAGAAGAAATAGTATACTTAAATAATCCAATATCAGAAAAAGAAATTGAACAGGCCATCAAAGAACTCCCTAAGAAAGAATCACCAGGGCCTAATGGATTTACAAGTGAATTCTATCAGACATTCAAAGAGCAACTAATCCCATTACTGTACAAATTATTTGATATAATAAGCAAAGAAGGAGTCCTACCAAATTCCTTTGATGACACAAATAGGGTACTGATTCCAAAGCCAGGTAGATCAAAACAGAGAAAGAAAATTACAGACCAATCTCCTTAATGAACATAGATGCAAAAATCTTAAGTAGAATACTAGCAAAGAGACTCCAGCAAGTGATCAAGAGGGTCATTCATTATGATCAGGTGGGATTTATACTAGGAATGCAAGGATGGTTCAACATTAGGGAAACGATCCACATAATTGACCATATCAACAAGCAGACCAACAAAAACTACATGATTATCTCAATAGATGCTGAAAAAGCCTTTGACAAAATACAACACCCATTCCTACTGAAAACACTAGAAAGTATAGGAATAGAAGGTCCTTTCCTAAAAATAATAAATAGTATATATCTTAAACCATCAAGAAGCATAATATGCAATGGGGATAAATTAGAAGCCTTTCCAATAAGATCAGGTGTGAAACAAGGATGCCCATTATCACCTATATTATTTAACATTGTACTAGAAACACTAGGAAAAGCAATTAGAGAAGAAAAAGAAATGGAAGGTATTAAAATAGGCAACTAAGCTATCACTCTTTACAGAAGATATGATGGTCTACTTAAAAAATCCTAGAGAATCAACTAAAAAGCTGGTAGAAATAATCAACAACTTTAGCAAAGTGGCAGGATACAAAATAAATGCACATAAATTACCAGCATTTCTATATATTTCCAACACATCACAGCAGCAAGAGGTAGAAAGAGAAACACCATTTAAAATCACCCTAGACAATATAAAATACTTAGGAATCTATTTTCCAAAACAAACAGGAATTATACAAACATAACTACAAAACACTTTCCAAACAATTAAAACTAGATCTAAACAATTGGAAAAACATTGATTGCTCATGGGTAGGACAAACTAACATAATAAAAATGACCATTCTACCCAAATTAATTTACTTATTTAATGCCATACCTATCAAAATACCAAAAACCTTTTTTTTACTGCATTAGAAAAAATATAACAAAGTTTATTTGGAAGAACAAAAGATCAAGAATATCAAGGGAAATAATGAAAAAAAAGTGAAGGAAGGTGGCTTAGCAGTACCAGATATTAAGCTATACTATAAAGCAGCAGTCATCAAAACAATATGGTACTGGCTAAGAGAAAGAAGGGAGGATCAGTGGAATAGACTTGGATTAAATGATGTCAGCAAAACAGTGTATAATAAACCGAAAGAGCCCAACTTTTGGGACAAAAATCCACTATTTGACAAAAACTGCTGGGAAAATTGGAAAACAATATGGGAGAGATTAGGTTTAGACCAATATCTCACACCCTACACCAAGATAAATTCAGAATGGGTGAAAGACTTGAATATAAAGAAGGAAAATGTAAGTAAATTAGGTGAACACAGAATATCATACTTGTCAGATCTCTGGGAAAGAAAAGATTTTAAAACCAAGCAAGAGTTAGAGAAAATTACAAAATGTAAAATAAATAATTTTGATTATATTAAATTTAAAAGTTTTTGTACAAACAAAAACAATGCAACCAAAATCAGAAAGGAAACAACAAACTGGGAAAATCTTTAAAAAAATTCTGACAGAGGTCTAATTACTCAAATATACAAGGAGTTAAATCAATTGTATAAATAATCAAGCCATTCCCCAATTGATAAATGGGCAAGAGACATGAATAGGCAATTTTCAGTTAAAGAAATCAAAGTATCAATAAGTACATGAGAAAGTGTTCTAAATATCTAATAATTAGAGAAATGCAAATCAAAACAACTCTGAGGTACCACCTCACACCTAGAAGATTGGCTCAAATGAAAGAAGGGGAGAGTAATGAATGCTGGAGGGGATGTGGCAAAATTGGTACGTTAATGCACTGCTGGTGGAGTTGTGAACTGATCCAACCTTTCTGGATGGCAATTTAGAACTATGACCAAAGAGCAATAAAAGAATGCCTGCCCTTTGATCCAGCCATTCCACTGCTGGGATTGTACTCCAAAGAGATCATAGATAAACAGATTTGTATGAAAATATTTATAGCTCCGCATTTTGTGGTGGCAAAAAACTGGAAAATGAGGGCATGCCCTTCAATTGGGGAATGGCTGAACAAATTGTGGTATATGCTGGTTATGGAATACTATTGTACTCAAAGGAATAATAAACTGGAGGAATTCCATGTGAACTGGAAAGATCTGCAGGAATTGATGCAGAGTCAAAGGAACAGAGCCAGGAGAACATTGTACACAGAGACCAATATTACTGTGGTAAAATAGAATGTAATGGACGTCTGTACTAGCAGCAATGCAATGACCTAGGACAATTCTGAAGGATCTATGGAAAAGAATGCTCTCCACTTTCAGAGGAAGAACTGCAGGAGTGGAAACACAGAAGAAAAAAATTGCTTGAACACATGGGTTGATGCGGACGTGATTGGGGATGTAGGCTCTAAATGAGCACACCAGTGCAACTATCAATAATATGGAAATAAGTCTTGACTGACCATACATGTTAAAACCAGTGGAAATGTGAGTTAGCTATGGCGGTGGTGGGGGGAAGAGGTTGAGGGGTGAAGGATTGAGTAAAAACATGAATTATGTAAGCATGGAAAATTTTTCTAAAATAAAAATTATTTTAAAAAAACCCTGAAGAAAATAAAGCAGAAGAGAGAATGCTTTGATCTTTAGTCTGGCTCCAAAAGTTCCTTTTTTTGGCTGTGGAGAGTATTTTTTTATCATGACTTCCTTGGGATTCATCTTGGAACCTTGTTTTGCTATTAGTAGTTTGATTCTTCACAGCTGATCATTAAACAATACTTATGTTAGTATAAAATCTGTTCTCTTAGTTCTGCTCACTTCACTTTCTATCAGTAAATATCTCGTTCCAGGTTTTACTGAACTCATCCTGTTTATCATTTCCTTTGGCACAGTGGCATTCCATTATAGTCATATTCTACAGCTTGTTCAGTCATTCCCCAATTGATAGACACCCCCTCAGTTTTCCAATTCTTTGTCACCCCAAAAAGAGCTACTAAAATATTTTTGTCCAAGTAGGTCCTTTTCATTTGCCTTTGATCTCATTGGGATTCAGACTGTAGAGTGGTATTTCTGAGTCAAAGGGTAAGCATAATTTTATGGACTTTTGGTCATGGTTTCATATTGCTCTCTAGAATGGTTATATCAGCTCACAATTCTACCAAAAGTATATTAGTGTCCCGATGTTCCAACATTCATCATTTTCCTTTTTGATCATATAAGCCAAACTGATAGGTGGGAGTTGACATTTCACAGGTGTTTTAATTTGAATTTTTTGAATTGATAGTGATTTAGAACATTTTTTCTCATGAATATAGATAATTTTAATTTTTTCATCTGAGAACTGCCTGTTCATATCCTTTGTGAATTGAGGAATGCATTGTATTCTTATAAATTTGATTCAGTTCTCTTCATATTTAAGATATGAGGCTTTTGTCAGACTTGTTATAAAATTTCTCTCAAATTTGTTGTTTCCCTTCTACTCCTGGTTGTTTAGGCAACCCCTTTTTAATTTAATGTAATCAAAATTATTAATTTTCTTTTTTGTTATGTTTTCTATATCTTGTTTGGTCATAAATTCTTCCCTTGTCTATAAATCTAACAGCTAAGCTTTTCCATGTACCCCTAATTTGTTTATGCTATCCCCCTTTGTTTCTAGATAAAATATCCATTTTGACTTTATCTTGGTTTATGGTGTGAGATTTTTGTCTATGCCTGGTTTCTGCCATATCATTTTCCAGTTTTCCCAGCAGTTTTTTTTCAAATAGTGAGTTCTTTCTCTAATAGCTTAGATCTTTGGGTTTATCAAACACTAGATTACTGGGAACATTAACTGCTATGTGTTAAATACCTAACTTGTTCAAATGATCCACTGTTCTATTTCTTAACCAGTACCAAATTATTTAGATCATTACTACTATATATAATGTAGTTTGAGATCTGATATGGTTATGCCTCCTTCTTTCATTGTTTGTTTCATTACTGTTCTTGTTATTCCCGATCTTTTGTTTTTCCAGATGAATAGTGTAATATGGAAAATTATACTGCCATGTTTGCATGGGGCAAAGTTGGCAGTTTGCTCTAGTTACAATATAGAACCTGGCATGAACCAGGGGCTTGTGCTACCTGGCAATTGGAAGCCAGGGCATAAAAGAGCTTGCAGACCCTGACTTGGATTCATTCTCACTTTGCCCTTCTATCTCTTTGGGTTTGGGACCCAGGGTGGAGGGAGGGGGAATGTGTTTAGTTTATAGGCTAGGTAGGATCAAACTAACTTAACATGCCAAATATTAACATCACATCTGGCAAACCAAACTATCCTTTGGCAAAAGAACAATTTTGGGGGCAGCTGGGTAGCTCAGTGGAGTGAGAGTCAGGCCTAGAGACAGGAGGTCCTAGGTTCAAACCCGGCCTCAGCCACTTCCCAGCTGTGTGACCCTGGGCAAGTCACTTGACCCCCATTGCCCACCCTTACCACTCTTCCACCTATGAGACAATACACCGAAGTACAAGGCTTAAAAAACAAACAATTTTGTTTATCACCAAAGAGATCACATCTTTCTGACCCAGGGCTATGTGCCCTGGGTCAGCTGAGGAGCATACAGGAAAGAACCTTCAGCATTTTGAACCTAAGTCTGAGAAGTTAACTGTCCTTAGTTCTTAGTTTTACCTAACCCTCTTTCCAATACCCTTTCACCTATACCCCATTATCAATAAACCCCCTTAGCTTTAATGTAAGAACTTTGTTGTTATTGCCTACCATCATCTAAGGCCAAACAGGGATGGCTACCTGAACATTCTGAAGTGCTGCAGCAGGGATAAACTCCATTACTGTCAAATAGGAAGTGTCATATTTTCCTTCCTGTCTGATTCCTACATACACCAATAGGAGTCACTTCCTTATCTGGACAGGGGCTGTAGAATATTCAACTTAAAGGAGCTTGGTTCCTAGTAAGAGAGAGTTTCTCCTATCTCACTGCTAGCCTGGGTGCTGGATCCTTGATACATTTATATTCAGTATTTCAAGCCCAGCCCTGGTACTGACCCATACCTTCCTCTTCATAGCTAGCATCCTTCTATAATTATTATTATTAGTTACTGCACTCTATTTCATTATGATAGCTCTATGAAATAATTTTTGGGAATTTTGATTAGTATGACACTCAATACGTGAATTAACTTAGATAATATTGTCATTTTTATTACATTATTTCAGACTCTTCATGAGCAATTTATATTTTTCCAGTTGTTTAGGTATGACTTTATTTGTGTGAAAAATATGTTGTAATTGGGTTCATATAATTTCTGGATTTGTTTTGATAGATATATCTCCAACTATTTTATGTTGTCTACAGTTATTTCAAATGGAATTTCCTTTTCTATCTCTTGCTATTACATTTAGTCGGTGGTAAATTGAAATGCAGATAATTTATGTGTGTTTATTTTGTATACTGCAAACTTGCTGAAGTTGTTAATTGTTTCTGTTCTTTTTTTGGTTGATTCTCTGGAGTTCTCTAAGTTTAGCATCATATCATCTGCAAAGAGTGATAGTTTAGGTACCTCATTGCCCAATCTAATACCTTCAATTTTTTTCTGCTCTTATTGCTATAGCTAGCATTTCTAGTATAATATTAAATAGTAGAAGTAATAATGGGCATCTTTGCATCACTGCTGCTCTTAATAGAAAGGGCTCTAGCTTATCCCCATTACATATAATGCTTATTTTAGATCTATCTAGATGACAGTTATCACTTTAAGGAAAGCTCCATTTATTCTAATGTTTTCTCATTTTTTAAAATAAAGAATGGATATTGTATTTTTTCAAAAGTTTTTTTTAAAAAAATCCTTATCTTCCATCTTGGAATCAATACTGTATTGCTCTAAGGCAGAAGAGTGGTAAGGGCTTGGCAATGGAGGTCAAGTGACTTGCCCAGGGTCAGACAGCTATGAAATGTTTTAGGCCAGATTTGAACCCAGGATCTCTCATTTCTGGGCCTGGCTCTCAATCCACTGAGCCACCCAGTTGCCCCCTAAAGGCTTTTTCTTTATTGAGATAACCATATGGTTTATATTGTTTGTTGATATGGTCAATTGTTCCAAGATACTCTTACTTCTCTTTCTCATGAGACACAGCCCTCCAACTTTTATTGGTTTTAAAGTGTTTTAATTTCTACTTTTGTGTGTTCAGAAAGTTTAGATGAGCTGTCCATCCCTTACTCCTCCATATGAGCTTACAGCATCAAGCATACTATTTCAAAAAGGAAATTCTTACAGTATTTGAATTTCAAAGAGAAATAGAGAGAAATAATTTAGAAGGGAGAAGGATCCAAAAGACTAAATATTTTTGGAGGAATAACAGATTCAGGAGAAAGAAAGGAAAAACCATTGGATTAGTATTCTTTGGTCTAAAGCCTATAGTATGAAATGAATGCATTAATATTTTTCTTGTAGGGTGCATGGTTGACTCTGAGAGAGTTGTTTTGACATGGGAAAAAAAGCTAAGTAATGGGCAAAACTTGGTGAGAATACTTTTCCATCTAGAGGAAAAGTGGTCCTTATGATCTCTTAGACCTGAGAGAAAATGAGATGCACAAAAAAGAAGAAATTACAAGTCACAGGAGAAATTAATAAAGTTAAAAACAATGAGTATAGGAAAAACAACTCAGAACTCATTTACTGCCATATCTATCAATTTCTAAAGAATTATTTTATAGAATTGAACTTATATTTCAATATGGGCTTTTTTTAAAACCCTTACTTTCTATCTTGGAGTCAATACTGTGTATTGCCTCCAAGGCAGAAGAGTGGTAAGGGTGGGCAATGGGGGTCAAGTGACTTGCCCAGGGTCACACAGATGGGAAGTATCTGAGGTCAGATTTGAACCTAGGACCTCCCGTCTCTAGGCCTGGCTCTCAATCCACTGAGCTACCCAGCTGCCCCCTCAAGGTGGGCTTTTTAAAACAAAAAAGTTCTCATCTACACAAAATATTTATGACTGCATATTTTGTAGTAACAAAGAATTGGAAGCAAAGTAGATGTCCATAAGTTGGGAAATAGCTAAATAAACTGCAATATTAGATGCAATATAATTTTCTGCCTTAAAGAAATAGTGATTATGAAGCATAAAAAGGTATATCTGATCTGATACAGAATGAAGTGGAATGAATATTAAAAATTACTAATTAACAATATAAATGGAAATATCAAACAAAAAATGAGAAAATGAATATTGTAAAATTTTTATAGAACAACTGTGCCCTATGGAAAAGACCTGAGAAGACATCCCACTTCACTCTTTTGCAGAGGTATATGACTCATGAATGAGGTCCATTATCTATATTTTTAGAGTTTTAAAAATATGTTTATTTGATTTGATGTTTTCTTGCCTCTTTCATTTATTCTTCTTTAAAATATTATTTATTACATGGAAGGGTTCTCAGGGAAGGGAGATTATTCCTGGGAGAAACAATTTTGGTGATGTAAAAAGCAAAAGAATTCAACAAAAAGTATTTTTAATTGTATACTAGTAGACAAAAGGAAGTTAGCAAGAGAAAAGACAAAAAGGAAGATATTGAAAGTTACATGTTAAATTTGTTAAAGAACCATATACATATGTAAATCATATACATACAACCATGTATTAAAACAAGGTGTACCTAATAGATATTCATGCTTTCATGTATAACATTCTTTTCTCTTTTCTACATTATATAAAGAAATATTTGTGTCTTACTGTTAGGAATCAATTTTTTAATTTCAAAGAACAGAAAAATGCCCAGTATAAAGCAGAAGACATGATGTTTTACTCAGGAACTCCTGATGATCAGCAGAGAAACTTTTGTAGTTTTAGTAAAGGAAAAAGATATAAAATAAATATTTTTAAGCATTTATTAATATTTATTTTTTTTAAAGTTAACATGGTTACATAATTCATGCTCTTACTTTCCCCTTCACCCCCTGACTTCCCCTTACCCCCCATGGCAGATGTGTATTTCCACTGGTTTTAACATGTGTCATTGATCAAGACCTATTTCGAAATTGTTGATAGTTGCATTGGTGTGGTAGTTTCGAGTCTACATCCCCAATCATGTCTGCATCAACCCATGTGTTCAAGCAGTTGTTTTTCTTCTGTTTCCACTCCTGTAGTTCTTTCTCTGAATGTGGGTAGGGCTCCTTTCCATAAATCCCTCAGAATTGTACTGGGTCATTGCATTGCTGCTAGTACAGAAGTCCATTACATTCTATTTTACCACAGTAATATTGGTCTCTGTGTACAATGTTCTTCTGGCTCTGCTCCTTTCACTCTGCATCAAGTCCTGGAGGTCTTTCCAGTTCACATGGAATTCCTCCAGTTTATTATTCCTTTGAGCACAATAGTATTCCATAACCAGCATATACCACAATTTGTTCAGCCATTCCCCAATTGAAGGGCATACGCTCATTTTCCAATTTTTTGCCACCACAAAATGCGGAGCTATAAATATTTTCATACAAGTCTGTTTATCTATGATCTCTTTGGGGTACAAACCCAACAATTGTATGGCTGGATAAAAGAGAAGGCATTCTTTTTTAGCCCTTTGAGCATAGTTCCAAATTGCCAGCCAGAATGGTTGGATCAGTTCACAACTCCACCAGCAATGCATTAATGTCCCAATTTTGCCACATCCCCTCCAGCATTCATTACTCTCCCCTTCTTTCATTTTAGCCAATCTGCTAGGTGTGAGGTGGTACCTCAGAGTTGTTTTGATTTGCATTTCTCTAATTATTAGAGATTTAGAACACTTTCTCATGTACTTATTGATACTTTGATTTCTTTAGCTGAAAATTGCCTATTCATGTCTCTTGCCCATTTATCAATTGGGGAATGGCTTGATTATTTATACAATTGATTTAACTCCTTGTATATTTGAGTAATTAGACCCCTGTCAGAGTTTTTTGTTATAAAGATTTTTTTCCCAATTTGTTGTTTCCCTTCTGATTTTGGCTACATTGTTTTTGTTGGTACAAAAGCTTTTTAGTTTGATATAATCAAATCATTTATTTTACATTTTGTAATTTTCTCTAACTCTTGCTTGGTTTTAAAATCTTTCTTTTCCCAGAGATCTGACAAGTAAACTATTCTATGTTCACTTAACTTATTTATGGTTTCCCCCTTTATATTCAAGTCATTCACCCATTCTAAATTTATCTTCTTGTAGGGTGTGAGATGTTGATTTAACCTATTCTCTCCCATATTGTTTTCCAAATTTCCCAGCAGTTTTTGTCAAATAGTGGATTTTTGTCCCAAAAGTTGGGCTCTTTGGGTTTATCATACACTGTCTTGCTGATGGGTCATTAATCCCAAGTCTATTCCATTGATCTTCCTCTCTATCTCTTAGCCAGTACCATATTGTTTTGATGACCGCTGCTTTATAGTACAGTTTAATATCTTGTACTGGTAGGCCACCTTCCTTCACATTTTTTTCATTATTTCCCTTGATATTCTTGATATTTTGTTATTCCAAATGAACTTTGTTAGAGTTTTTCCTAATTCAGTAAAAAAGTTTTTTGGTAGTTTGATAGGTATGGTGCTAAATAGGTAAATTAATTTGGGTAGAATGGTCATTTTTATTATGTTAGCTCATCCTACCCAAGAGCAATCAATATTTTTCCAATTGTTTAGATCTAGTTTTAATTGTTTGGAAAGTGTTTTGTAGTTGTTTTTGTATAATTCCTGTGTTTGTTTTGGTAGATAGATTCAGAAGTATTTTATATTGTCTAGGGTGATTTTAAGTGGTGTTTCTCTTTCTACCTCTTTCTGCTGTGATGTGTTGGAAATATATAGAAATGCTGATGATTTATGTGCATTTATTTTTTATCATGCAACTTTGCTAAAGTTGTTCATTATTTCTAACCATACTAGTGGGAGATCTAAATATCCCTCTTTCCGATATAGATAAATCAAACCAAAAAATAAATAAGAAAGAGGTAAGAGAGATGAATGAAGTCCTAGAAAAATTAGATTTAATAGATATGTGGAGAAAAATAAATAGGGACAAAAAGGAATACACCTTCTTTTCAGCTGCACATGGTACATTCACAAAGATTGACCATGTAATAGGGCATAGAAACATTGCAAACAAATGCAAAAGAGCAGTAATAATAAATGGAACCTTCTCAGACCATAATGCAATAAAAATACCTGGATATATACCATTATATGTATGAATATATATACATATATACATATATAGTCTTTATAGACAAAAGTGACTAAATAATTTTAAATATATTCATTTTTCCATAGTAGGCCATGTCAATATGATAAAAATGATTTTACCATTTAAATTAATCTATCCATTTAATGACAAAATTAAACTATTCAGAAATTACTTATTAGAAATGATCAAAGTAAAACGACATTTATTCAGGATAACAAAAAATCTTGAATAACAAGGAAATAGAAAATAGTATTCAAGTGGGTCTAATATAAGATTTCACACTCTATTACAAAGTAATAATCATCAGAATTCTTGGTAGTGGTGGAAAATTAGAAAATAGATAAATAGAATAGACTAAATAAACCAGGTATGGAAAAATGAATATATTCATTATTCAATATACCTGAAAATATAAATTTCAAAGGAAGGACTATTTATTCAATGACAAGAATTGATGGAAAAAAGGCAAAAAATTAGTTTTAAATCTGCATCTAACACCATGTATGACATTAAGGGCAAAATGGATTTGCCATTTAAATCATAGAAAGTTGGAAGGAAGGAAGGAAAGGAGAAAGAAAGGAAGGAAAGAAGGAGAAAACAGAAATACACTTTTCAATTGTAACTAAGGTGAAATTTGAGAATATAAAATACAAACTTTTACCTGAATAAAGTTAATAAGAAGAAAAATAGTGGATTAGAAAATATTTTCAATAAATATTTCTGACAACAATCTAATATGAAATCATATAGGAGATTGAGACCAATAAATGACCGAGACTATTCCCCAATTACTAAATGGTTAAGGAGTATCAAGAGTTTTCTTTTAAAATTCTATTTATATTTTTTGTGCATTAATTCCATTTCCAAATAAACATCATCATTCCCCTTCCCAGTCTGCCATCCTTTGTAACAGAGAATCAAAAAGAAAGTGAAAAAAGTATGAGTTTAGTAAAAATAACCAATGACTTGGTCTCACAGAGTATGCAATTGAACATCTTTTTCAAAAGAATTTCAAAGAATTTACAACCATTTTAAAAATTGTTCTAAATCATTAATTAACTTCCAGGGGGTGGAGATGAGATGGCAGAATAAACCAGAGTAGCTCCAGTGTCACCATTAGAATCCTCTCCAACCAATATTTAAATATCACCACAAAATGAATACCAGAGCAAAAGGAAACAACAAGGAGACATAGTAAAAATACTTTCAAAAAAAGAAAAACCTAAAAGGTAGGCAGAGAACATCTGGTACACTGGGGTGAGAAGAGAGCACAATCAACAAGAATTTTTATGGAGACAGAGCAAGGCAAAGCAAACACATGCAAAGTCCAAAAGAAAAATATGGATTGAATGCATATTCTGGAGGATCTTAAAAAAGACTTCAAAAATCAATTAAGGGATGCAAGTGGGAAAAAGAAATGAAAGTCATATAAAGAGAAATGAAAGTGATGCAAGAAGAACAGGCCAATTGAAAAAGGAGAATCAAAAACTGAAAGAGGGAAATCAGACCTTAAAAAATCAGAATTGTCCATTTAGAAATCAATGATTTCATAAGAAATCAAGAAACAAAAAAGCAGGATCAATGGAAAGAAAAAAAACAGAGGAAAACATGAAATATATTATTGAAAAAACAACTGACCTAGAAAATAGATCTAGGAGAAACAATCTGAGAATTATTGGACTTCCTGAAAGCCATGATCAGGAAAAAACCTTGGACATCATATTATAAG
Organism: Gracilinanus agilis; assembly: GCF_016433145.1. Lineage (NCBI taxonomy): Eukaryota > Metazoa > Chordata > Mammalia > Didelphimorphia > Didelphidae > Gracilinanus > Gracilinanus agilis. The sequence goes on from NC_058132.1 coordinate 528,383,680, forward strand.
AAATTATCAAAGAAAACTGTCCAAAGATCCTGAAACAAGAAAATAATATTGAAATTGAAAGAACTACAGATCATTTCCAGAAAGAAATCCTTCAACAACAACTTCCAGGAATGTAATAGTTAAATTCAAGAGCCACCAAGCTAAGGATAAAGTCCTTTAAGCAGTCAGAAAGAAATTATTTAAATAATGTTAAACTACAATCGGGGTCACACAGGACCTAGCATCTTCTATGTTAAGGATCAAAAGGCATGGAATATAATATTCAGGAAGGCAAAAGATTTGAGTTTACAACCCAGATTCACCTATCCAACAAAACTGAGTATATTCTTTCAAGGGAATAAATGGACATAAATCATTAATTATAAAATGCATGTAAATTAAAATAATACCAAAAAAATACCAAAAAAGTTTACTCTTATAACTCTCAGACACTTAGTAGCTACATGACCACGGGCAAATCATTTAACCTTGTTTGCATCAGTTTTTTTCATCTGTAAAATGAACTGGAGAAGGAAAGGACAAACTACTCCAGTATCTTTGCCAAAAAAAAACCAACCCAAAACCTTAAATAGGGTGACAGAGAGTTGGTCATGACTGAGCAACAACAAGGGAAGATAGGCACATTTGTGTAGTTTCTGTCAAGCTGTAAATGTCTACATATTTTTAAAAAATAATTTGGAATCAAGTAAGAATAATTAATAACTTGTTCCTATCCTTTAATGCAATCATACTACTTCATATATAGGTCAAGGAGGTCAAAGTCAGAAGGAGCAATCCCACATAAAAGAAGCTATTTATAACTTTACTTTTAATAGTAGAAAACAAAACTTGAAATGACATAAATGTCCATATATTAGAGGACAGCTGAACAAATGATGATAAAAATATAATGAAGTTTTTATTCACCATCAGTCATCAGAGATGAAGAATATGATAAATTTTGAGAAAAAAAGGAAAAAAATTTTGTGAACTAATATAGAGTGAAATAAGCAGGATTAGAACAATGTAATATATTATGCACAATCAATGTATAGTACTATATAACTAAAAATCCTCACTATAATTAAATGTAACGACCAGTCTTGGACTTAGATAATAAATGATGAATCACTGTTCCCTCAGCAGAGGAATCAATTGATAAAGGTTTGCACCCTTGCTCTCTACCTCTGCATTCGACCATGGACAAGCCACTTCACCTCCTTGATCTCATTTTCATCTGGAAAATAAGGGGTTTGAATTATATATCCTCTAAAATCCCTCCCAACATTAAGTCTCTGATCCCACATGCTAGGATCCTATGAATCTGAGAAGAGAACGGGCTGAGTGAAATAGGGATGGGATATCAACTGTCAGAAGGAAAGCAATTTCACCTAAAGTTCACAATAACAGGGATTAGATGAGAAGAATATTTGAAAAAAAGATAGAATGACACATTGACTTTGGTAAAGAGTGGATTCCAAATATTAAAAATTAGTTAATATTTAATTTCATTAATCTTTGGTAAACACCATTTAAGATACTGATGAAGAAAGAATAATGGATAGAGATACAAATGGGTTGGTCCTATACAGGTTGGTATCCTCAGGTGACCAAAGAATACAACTGCTAATGCTTATACAATTTCTAATAGTGAGAGATGTGGCAAGATCTTTTGTATGAAGTATATTGTATTGTATATAATGTTTTGTATATAATGTATATAATAATTTCATTTCTTTTTTAAAAATCTTTCCATTGTAATTAAACTAGCTGGCTCATTACTAGCTCTAGAAAAAAACTAGTGAAAAGATCTGAGTCAAATGACATTTAAGTGACTTATGCAACACAGGATATCAAAATACCCTCAAGGAATTCAGGTTCCTGTATGGGAAGGAAATCTTAAGATGGGAGACTACTTATTATTGTTACTACGACATTATATGTGGGGTTTTCTGGCAAGGTGATTTCAAAGACTAGTTTATATTTGGTAGTGACTTTTTAGGAAGGAGTTCCTGCCAGCCCTCAAACTTAATCAATCCAAAAATTAAGGATGGGAGTGCCTTGGACATGAACAATGCCTTCAGGGAAGAGACTGAGTTTGAAGTTTCAATAGGGTCATTGTCCTCTGAGATCTTTATAAGAATAGGCGCCCTCAGATTGTGAAGCACTGGCAACAGCGAAACCATGGCTGCAGCCAAGATGCTATTCCTCCTCTTCTCAGTGGCCCTTTTGGCCCTGAGTTCAGCTCAAGACACAGATGATGGTAAGTAGGGGACCCGGAGAAACTATGAACATGTTCAGAGATTGGTGGGAGGTTGAGAGGCGAGGTCATTTAGAGTTAGCCATTGTCAATGATTCAGGTACTTTTGTCTTCCTAGAGTTAAATAATGGGAAGCAGTACTCTTATTTTCTATGTCAAATCTCTTTAAAACCCTGACATAAAGGTAATCTTCACTTTGAATTTTCCACTGAAATTATCCCTATACGCATCCCTAAGGAGGACCTTCCAAGTGCTTTTACATCATAAATTGGGAAGGTTAGGCTTGAGCATCTTCTCAATTTTAATGGTTCTGTCACTCAGGGCTTTGAATGTATTCCATGTGAAGGGATGAGTCAAGTGAAGTTTTACTTTTCAGAGAAAACGATTTCTCCTTTTCCCAAATAATTCTAGAGACCTTTCTTTGTTCACTTTCACCTTTAAGAAATAGCTAGAATGCAAGAGGTAATAATTCAAATAATAACCATAACAAAAATTTAGGACTCAAACTACCAACATTTAATTCCAATGTTTATTTCTCCTTTGTTCCTTCTGCCCTTCTTCCACTTCATTCTTTCCCACCATGGCCTAGGAGACCCCTCTCACTTTAAAGCAACATTTAATTACCATTACCTCAAGTTCTAAGTATTCCATGGGAAAGAATCTTCTCTGACCATAGTCCAAGAGCCTCCACTAGGATGTTTTATTTTGTATCAGTCAGATGTAGGAACAGGCTGATTTTAGGTATTTAATAAATGTTGACTTGTGGACATGATTCATAACAAAGGCAAAAATATGTAAATTAAACTTTAACAGTCTCATGAAACTTGAATTTATTTTATATTAGACTAAGTAGAGGAGTGGGATTTTATCAAAAATATGTGAGAAATATCTATACATAGAGAATATGTAGACATCCACAAGCAAGGGAATGCACATGTAAGAAATACATGTGATCAATACACACATAAAGGGATAACTCATGTTTGTGATATGGAGAATTGCCAATGTCTTTTACTACTGTAATTATATGAGTTTCTGCTGGGCTTGTTCTCTGTCCATCATAATTCTTGAGCATTTCACATCAAGTCCTCAAACTGCTATAGCTGATCATCCACTCCTGATTATCTAAAAGGTCACCCAATACCCTGAAACACCACCCAACACGGATCCTATAATCATAGCTCTTCCAACAGCTCTTTCAGTTCTCTCCATCCCCCATCATCCAGCATGTTGTGCTGTGGTTAGTTCTATCCTATCTGTGGGAGGCTACAGCTCTTTCATTTTTCTTCATCACTCTTCTCCTTCAGCCCCCTTCCATTTCTTCATAAAAATATGGTGCTGTGTTACCTTCAAAATCATTTATAACTTCTGTCTACCATGTAGTAAGGGTACTGTGATTAGTAATCCTCTCTTGTCAGGGAGGACTCATTAGTCAAATCAGTCACTCAAGATAAAATTTCTTTTTTATCAGCATTCTCAGACAATACTATGAAGATCTTTTCTTTCAAAGCAAACAGTTCTCTTCAATCTCTATTATTAGTTCCCAAAGTCTTTCTATTCAGATCTCTCAATCAATGGTTATAGAGCCCTTTCTCTCAACCATGATACCCAAGAAAGTATAGAAGCCAAAACAAAGATTGTCTGCTCTTTGAGCTTTTCTAGAATTCTTCAGGATTTCTTTCAACTCTTCTATCCTCTACTAATTCCTCTCAGAGGTCTTAGTTCAATTGTCATCTAACTTATCCTCAGAAGCCCATTTTAATTTAAAAAACTGTTCATACCTAAAGGTATGTAACCCTTAAAAGGGTTACAAATCTCCCCAGTTCCTGATTTCTCAAACAGAAAAATTGAGACACTGTGGTAAAGAAACTGGTTAAACTTTACCCCAGAAATTCTTTGGTTCCTTGCAAAATAGCAGCTATTGGGCAGGCTAGAGAAATCTGAGAGACAATCCAATTTCTCAGCAATACATCAAGCTTGTTCTTCTCTGACCTTTCTCCACAAGCACAATACATTGTGACAACATGTAGAGAGACATGGGGAAAGTTGTTTTTTTTTAATGGGGAAGTATTCCCTGTAATTAAGATATCCAAGCCTGAATTCTCTAATGAGATATATCAGGCCCCTTCCTCCCCATATGGGTAGGGAGAAGCAAATTTGCTTCTACAAAGCAGAGTAACTATAAAATCTAGTAGTGTTAAACTTTGTTTTTTTTCCCTCCTCATAGAGGCCCTCAATCAAGATCTCCTTGAACAATCTGGTAAGTCTGGTACATATCTCAATTCTATTTGTCTCCTCAGTACTTGGTGCCTCCAGAATTCCTCTTTCCACATTTTGGTCAGTGTTCAAAATTCAGTCCAGAGAGCATCCAGCACCGGAGAAGAATGGTGGACTGGTACTAGGCTAGTATACAGTAATGAGGTGTCACAGCTCAGTGTTTTCAGGGGTAATCTATTGTGTCAGAAGTCCTACTGTTAGCAAAGGTTCTCTGGCATTCATCCAGATGTCCCAATTTCCACTTCTCTAAAAATACTCTTAAGTTTAAATTGGGATCCTTAGATTCTTAGATAGCTACTATATTCATAGTCAACCTGGCCTAATTGGACAGTTTAAAAAATGGGAAATATATTAGACCAGTCTCTCTCCTACTATAATACCTTGAGCCATAAGTCCCCTCAATGCCTTTCCTTACTGTCTTGGAGGTGATAGCCCTGCTTATGTCCTTTGAGCAAGAGGATCAATAGAAACTAAAAAATTTAAAGTTAGACAAGACCTTGTTTAGGCCATATAGTCTACCCTCCTTATTTCTAGGTAAGGTAACTGAAAAGCATAGGATTTAAGTGATTTGCAAAAAGTTACATAGATAGTGAATACAGAAAAAATTAGGTTATGAATCTAGGCACTCTCGTGTCAAATCTAGCGTCTTTTTGTGGAATAGAAAGTAAGGATATGATGAATTAGTACAAGTTGATCTTGGAAGTGCAAGAAGTTGATGGAGTTATTTTTCATTTAGGTGGTCATATGGATTATGAGAGCATATAATCTCATCCAGGTTTACCTTGAACCTGGATCTCTTAGGTCTTTCTCTGATGTCTACCAGTTAAGCCTGGGTCACCCTCATTCAACATGACTGGGAAGGTAGTGAGGGCTTCCTTTATTTTGGGCAATTGGTTTATGACACAAAACATTTTATCTGCAACTACTATGTGTAAGGCTCTTCTTTGATCTTATTTTTCTCTACTTGTATTATCTCCTCTCAGATGCTGAAAGTAATGCACAGAGTTCAGAATCAAATGCTTTACCAGGACCATATGACCTTCCCCAGGGTGACAAGGGCTTTGGTAAGAGACCATTCAAACGTCCCAGAAACCCTCAAGATGGAAATTATCCTCCTCCTCCTCCTCCTCCTCCTGAGGGTCAGCAAAGAGGCCCTCCAGGTGGCCCCCGAAGAGATGCCTCAGGTGACCAACAAAGAGGTTCTCCAGGTGGCCCCCAAAGAGGTCCTCCAGGTGACCAACAAAGAGGTCCTCCAGGTGGCCCCCGAAGAGGTGCCTCAGGTGACCAACAAAGAGGTTCTCCAAGGCGTCAGAATGGGCCAAGAAATCAAGAAGATGTTCAAGATTTTTAAGGAGGTAGACCTCGTAAGGCCCAAGGTACTTCATTTTTCTTCTTAGCAGGGCCATGTGTATGTATAAATATGTACTCTGGCATTTTATTAGCCCTAAAAAAAGTTTCTTCCTGGTTCTTTCTCATTTTTATTAGTCCAACTCTTCTCCACTCTTCTTTTCTCCCAACTATTTGCTCACCTTTGCCTTTTTTTCTGAACTATTTTTTCTGATAAAGAAAGACAGAAACATAGAGAAACAGAGACAGAGAGATTACAATTTTACCTATGGAACTCCATTTCTGTAAAAGTATCTCCTTCCTCTACTAATAACATTTTTCCTACTCTCTTATGCTACTCATCTCTTTCCTTGCCCAGGGACTCTCTCCAAATTTCCCTTTTTTTTAAAAAAAGAAATTAAGTAATGTATAACTTTGCCATTGCAAATGCCATTATCCAAAGGACAAATCAAGCAGAGTTCATCTCTCCTAAGCCTCATTCTTTCTTGTTTCAGTAATGAATAAGAAGAAAGATGGGTGTAAGGAAGGCACCACTGAAGTTCTCGTGCAAACCTGGATATTAGAGCAATGTAGACCTCTTGATCTTCTCTGTCCCTTTCTTTACAACACCAATAAATTTTATAGCAATCAAACACTGGCTTCTGCTTCTCCTTATGGCTTTTTGTGTCATTTGACTTTTAGCACACTGGGGCCTAGATATAGGGACAGAGTTATGGTTCCAAGCTACTTGATGCTTGGCTATTCCTAGTTTGCTCTGTGGATGCAACCATGACCTGGACCCTCTGGCATGGATTCCCAAACTGTACATTGTTTAAGGTTGTATGGGGACCATTCTTATAACAAATAATTTTGAGCTCCTGTAAAATGTATAGTATTTGAAGGATGCAAAGAAGTAGAATGTGAAGCATTCCTCAAAGCTCTATAAATCTGTAATTATATCCTAGGAATAGGATCTGATATTCTCACCTTTTCTTTTTTTACTGAATTGAGCTAAAAAATGAAGAGCAAATATGATATTTCCCCCCAAACCATTCTTAGTGAACAAGCATTAAGTAAGTACCTATTATGTATCAGACACAGTGGTAGGCATCTAAGATAAAGAGAAAGGCAAAAAGCAAAGTAAGAAACTAAAACCAAATAAAAAAGAAGCAATCTCTACTCTCGAGGAGCTCATTGTCTAATGGTGGAGACAGAATTCAAATGACTACATACAAACAAAATATATATGGGGCAAATTAAAGGTAGTTTAAAAAGAAAGGCACTAAGATTAAAGAAACCTGGGGAAAGCTTCTTATAGAAAGTGAGTCAGAAGGTGGAGAATAGGAAGGAGAGAGTTCCAGGAATGGGGACCAGTCACTAAAAATGCAGAGAGGACAGCTAGATGGACCAGTGGATGGAGAGCCAGGTTTGGAGATAAGGTGTTCTGGGTTGAAACCTAACCTCCAACACTTCTTAGCTATGTGACCTGGGCAAGCCACTTAGTCCCCATTGCGTGGCCCTTAACACTTGTCTTGACCTGGATCCAATACACAGTATTGATTATAAGATGGAAAGTAAGGATTTTTAAAAAATGCTCAGTTCTATCATGGTGAGTCATGTATAAGAAAAAAGCATTACTGTATTGCACAGTATATTGAGGGGAATAAATTACATGAAAACTGAAAAGGTAAAAAGTTTCTGGGTTATAAAAAGCTTTAAGAACCAAATCTGGGATATTATATTTGAGTTAATAAAGAGTCATCAGTATCTATTGAATACATGAGTGACATGTTTAGCCATGACTAAACAAAAATCCTGGATATTACATTTCAAGAAAATATAAAAGAAGATTATTCAGAACCATGAAAATGAAGGTAATAGGAAAATAGAATTCACAGGTTACTTCCTCTGAATGAAACTATAAATTCATCACATTCAGAAATGTCATAGCTAAAATCCAGGTCAAAGAAAAATTATTCTAATACGCCAGGGAGAAAAGTACTACAGTCAGGATCACACATATTGTACCAACATCCCTCCAATCACAACTCTAAAAGACAAGAAACACTTGGAAACTGATATATCAAAAAGGAAAGATAAAAGACTTATAAGTGGGAATAACTTAGCTTAAAAGGCTAAAGGGAAAAAATAGGCCTGTAATAAGCATTATTATTGATTAGGGGAATCTGAAGAAAGGATTTAGACTTATAAATAGAGGCTTAAATAATTAAATCCTGAGGAATGTGTGGGTCAAAGAAAAATTACAGAAATAATTTTATCAATGAAATTATTCATTATGGGGCAACATATACTAGCTTATAGATGTAGTCAATGAAATACTCAAGGTAAAATATATAACCCTAACTACTTTCATCAATAAAAGAGAGAAAATGGATCAGTGAAAAGAGTATACACCTTAAAAATAAAAAAATCACCTAGAAAAGCAATAAATCAAAACCCTCTATAATACAAACATAGAAGATTAAAAAAAATTTTAATAAAAAGTTTTGATATATCACTTCAAGAGCTTTACATATATTATCTCATTTGGTCCTCACAACAATCACTCATTTAACCTATGAAGAAACAGAGACTGACTAGAGATTAAATGACTTGATCGGGGCTACATAGCTAGTGAGTATCTGAAACAAGATTTGACTTAGGTGACCTAAGGTAAATATACTTCTTTTAAATACAGTCATGGCAATGTAGTGATGGAGCTAAGGAAGCCCTAGGAGAAGTGTGATGGCAATAGGAGCCTGAATGGATGGTAGCCTGAGGAAGATGGGAGTGAGGCACTTTTCCCTCTAAAGGTATCAATATCTGGAGAGGAACAATTCTGTTTCATGGCAATATTCTACTTAATTTTGAATTTTCTGTTGGCCTTGTGCCAACTAGTTACCCAACACAGGAAGGAAGATTTTTCCCTGAGTATCAGAGCCAGGTGGCAAGCCCTAGTCACTCCATGCTAGTTTTGGCTCTGGGAGAGATCATAAATATGGATGTCAAAGTTACCAAAAAATAATAAAATAAACTGGGGTAGAGAGAACTGTGAAACTGTAATAGCCATGGCCTGAATTGCTAGGTATAAAATTTCTCTCATGCTGTCACATTAACCATTCTTTGAACTAAACTTTTCATGTTAGCTTATTGCATATTTATTTCCCTACTAATACATCTCTGACTTTATAACAGAAGTTAATAAGTAAATTGCTTATATCAATGTTTCCTTGTGTTAAGGAAATCTCAAATGATGATTGGCCATCAAACAATATCCTTGTGTTTTCTTCATTTACAATTAAATTTAGGTAGCTATATAGTCCCATACTTTCCAATTAAAAGTACAGTTATTTGTTCCTTTAAATATTCTATAAAATGATACCAGGAGTCTCTGGAAGAAACTCTTTAGAAGAAAATAAATTTAAGACCAGGTTCTCCTCTTACACAATACTTAATGCTCTTTGTTGATAATCTTTAAAAAATGAGTTAGTTTCCCAAAACCTCAACCGTGCAATCTCTTGAGATTTGAAGTGCCTTTTGTCGAATGCCTAAAAACTAGTAGCAAGGAAATGGCATGCCAAGCTGTTGACAAACTAGTACCTTTTCCCCCTCCTCCTGGTTCTTCCCCACTTTATGTCTTTCTAATGTTGCTGTAAGAGGGCAAAGTCTCACCATGATTATAGTGCAAGACTATATTTTGATAGAGAGTGGGAGTCAGTATTCAGAATGGATTTTCATGGTATTTTTGAAGAGGCTTAATTATAAAGAAAATGGTATTTTGACAGTTCTCTCAACAATTTGGGATAAAAGGAGATTTGGTACTCAAATGACTCTTTTCCTTGAATATTCCAAATGTTCTCTTGTGAAGAGGGTCTTCTCCCAGCATGGGATATGAAGCTCTGGCATTCAGTAGGAAGGAAACTGGGTTGGAGTTACACAGAACAGATTAGTCAAAACTATTGACATGTATGGAAAGAACAATGGGAGTCAAACTACATGGTGGATGTTGAAAATGTTATGCCTTCACATTCATCCTAGCTTTCAAATAAATGAATTGCAATGCCTGCTGTTTGCAGAATAAACTGTAATTGCTCCAGCTGTGTCCTCTCCTCCACCTCACACCTATTCATTCAAAGAAATAAGGACAGAGGGAGGCAAATTACACATGAGAGGCACATGAGCTTACTCTTTGGACTTTTGGGGTAGTCTCGTTGGTAAGGAGGTAGTCGGAGGCGTGTGTATTTTCATTAGGAGCTTCATTGTGTAACATTTGAAGTCCCAAGTTAAAACTTCATTTTGGGGATGCAAAGAATAGGTTCAATCAGGCAATGATTGACTCATTAAATGAATATGTGGGGAAGAAAATTAAAAAATTAAAGATATTTTAAAATGAATTACATTTTAAAATGTATAAGTTAAAATGTGCCTTTGAGATTAAATGGGGCATAGAAAAATCTATAGCACAGACACACAAATATATGGTGAATTTTTAGTGGCTTGTAAGCTTAATATAGGTTAATAATTTGATAAGGAATCCAAAAAAGCTCATGGAATCACAGGTTACTTTTTTTTTACATTTTTCCCTACATATTACCAAATACATGTAATATTTTTTTGTTTTTCCTAATATAAGTTTTCCTAAGTTTTATGATCAAACCTATCTTTCTCCCTTCCCTCCCCCCTCCTGGTGCTGGCAGGAGATTCAATCTTGGTAATACATATATTATAATGCAAAATATATTTGTATACTGTTCAGTTTTGTGAGTAATCTTATAAAAACCTCCAAACTTAAACCCAAATAAATTATTGAAAAATTGTATGCTTCCATGCGTTCTGATACCAATAGTTCTTTCTCTGGAGGTAGAGAACATTCTTTGTCATAAGTCTATCAGAATTGTCCTGGATTGTTTTATTGCTTATAATAGCTAAGTATAGTTGATCATTCCACAATTTTGCTGTTTCTCTGTACAAGGTATTCCTAGTTCTGTTTACTTCATTCTGCATCAGTCAAAGAAAGTCTTTCCAGTTCTTTCTGAAATCATTCTGGTCATCTTTCCTTACAATACAATAACTTTCTGCCACCATTATATACCACAATTTGTTTAGCCATTCCCCAATTGATGAACATCCTTTTAATTTCTAATTCTTTGCTACCACAAAAAGAGCAGCTATTAATATTTTTGTACAAGCAGGCTCCTTCCCAATTTTTAAAAATTTCTTTGGAATACAAACCTAGAAGTGGTATTACTGGATCAAGGGTATGCATTCTTTGATAGCTCTTTGTTGAGAATTCCAAATTGCCCTCCAGAATAGTTGGAACAATTCAGAGATCCACCAGCAATATATTAGTGCCCTAATTTTGCCACATCCTCTCCCCCATTTATTGTTTTCCTTTAATGTCTTATTGTCCAGTCTGATAAGTTTGAGGTTGTACCTTGAAGTTGTTTTAGTTTGCAGTTCTCTAATCAAGAGGGCTTTTGAACATTTTTTCAGCTAATTATTAATAGCTTTGATTTATTCATCTGAAAACTGCTTGTTCATATTCTTTGACCATTTGTCAGCTGAGCAATGATTTGTATTTTTACAAATTTTATTTAGTTCTTGATATGTTGGGGAAAAAAGATTTTTATCAGAGAAATTTGTCATAAATATTTCCCAATTTGTAATTTCCCTTATAATCTTGGTTGCATTGATTTTGTTTTTATGAAATCTTTTAAATTTAATAATCAAAATTATTCATTTTACATCTTATAATGTTATCTCTCTCTCCTGTTTGATCATAAATTCTTACCTTCTCCATAGATCTGGCAGGTAGACTCCTCTATCTTCACTAATTTACTTATATATCACCTGATTTTTAAAAATTTTTTAATTTAAATTTTTTAATTTAAAAAAAATTTTAACCCTTAACTTCTGTGTATTGGCTCATAGGTGGAAGAGTGATAAGGGTGGGCAATGGGGGTCAAGTGACTTGCCCAGGGTCACACAGTTGGGAAGTGTCTGAGGCCAGATTTGAACCTAGGACCTCCCATCTCTAGGCCTGACTCTCAATTCACTGAGCTACCCAGCTGCCCCTAAATTTTTATTTTTTAGAAAAGTTTTTCCATGGTTTCATGATACATGTTCTTGCTCTCTCTCCCCCCACTTCCCTACCCCCCATAGCCAACGTACATTTCCACTGGTTTCTTCATGTGTCATCAGTCAAGACCTATTTCCATATTATTGATAATTATTCTAGGGCGGTCATTAAGAGTCTACATCCAAATCGTGTCTGCCTCAACCCATGTGTTTAAGCAGTTGTTTTTCTTCTGTGTTTCCTCTCCTGCAGTTCTTCCTCTGAATGTGGTTAGCGTTCTTTAACATAAGTCCCTCAGAATTGTCCTGGGTCATTGCTTTGCTGCTAGTAGGGAAGTCAGTTACATTTGATTGTGCTATAATGTATCAGTCTCTGTGTACAATGTTCTCCTGGTTCTTCTCCTTTTGCTCTGCATCAATTCCTGGAGGTCTTTCCAGTTCACATGGAATTCCTCCAGTTTATTATTCCTTTTAGCACAATAGTATTCCATCACAAGCATATACCACAATTTGTTCAGCCATTCCCCAATTGGTGGGCATTCCCTTGTTTTCCAATTTTTTGCCACCACGAAGAGCATGACTATAAATATTTTTGTACATGTCTTTTTCCCTATGATCTCTTTGGGGTATAAACTCAGCAGTGGTATGACTGGATCAAAGGCCAGGCAATCTTTTAACACTCTTTGGGCATAGTTCCAAATTGGCATCCAGAATGGTTGGATCAATTCACAACTCCACCAGCAATGCATTAATGTCCCATTTTTGCCACATCCCCTCCAGCATTCATTACTCTCCCCTGCTGTGATTGGAAAAAACATTGATTCCTCATTGATAGGATGAGCTAACATAATAAAAATGATCATTCTACCCAAATTAATCTACTTATTTAGTGCTATACCTATCAAACTACCAAGAAACTTTTTTACAGAATTAGGAAAAAATTAAAACAAAGTTCATTTGGAAGAACAAAAGATCAAGAATATCAAGGGAAATAATGAAAAAAAAACATGAAGGAAGGTGACCTAGCAGTACCAGATATTAAACCTTACTATAAAGCAGTGTTCATAAAAACAATATGGTCCTTGCTAAGAGACAGAAGGGAGGATCAGTGGAATAGACTTGGAATAAGTGTTGTTAGCAAGACAGTCTATGATAAACCCAAAGAGCCCAACTTTGGGGACAAAAATCCACTATTTGACAAAAACTTCCGGGAAAATTGGAAAACAACATGGAAGAGATTAGGTTTAGATCAACATCTCACACCCTACACCAAGATAAATTCAGAATGGGTGAATGTCTTGAATATAAAGAAGGAAACTATAAGAAAATTAGGTGAACATGTAATCAAACTATAATCATTCCCTCACCTCACGTCTCTTTATGTTATAAAATTATCCCATTTTACCTCTCTCTTCTCATTTATCAGTGAATCTCCTTTTTTCACCCCTTGATTTTTTTTATTCTCACACCCTCTGCCAATGTATGCTTCTTCTAACTACTATGATAATGATAAAATTTTTAAGAATTATAAATATTATCTTTTCATATAGGAGTGCAAATAATTGACATTATTTGAGTCCCTTAAAGTTTTTCTCTTATTTGCCTTTTAATGCTTTTCTTGAATTTTGTATTTGTACATCAGATTGTTTTTAGGTCTGTTCTTTTCTTCAGGAATGCTTAGAAATCTTCTATTTTATTAAATGACCATATTTTCCCCTGATAGAATATACTCAGTTTTGATGAGTAGGTGATTCTTGGTTGTAAACCAGTTCCCTTGCCTTCCAGAATCATGAAGTCATTAGCTTCTCTTTTCCAATTCTAAGTTTTAAAGACTAATTTTCTTTCATGACCTTTCAATCTTTCTTTTTCATTTTTTCCATTCTACTTTTCATGGAACTCTTTTCTTCAATGAATTTTATTACCTCTTTTTCTAGTTCACCTATTTTGCTTTTTAAGTTATTATTTTCTTTTTTGCATTACTTTCATTTCCTTTTCCCATTTTTCATCTACCTCTCTGATTTGATTTTTGAATTCCTTTTTGAGTTCTTCCACTGCCTGAGACCAATTCCCATTTTTCTTTGAAGTTTTGCATGTCATTTCCTGGCTCTCTTTGTTCCCCACTGAATCAGTGCCTTTTTCTTTGTCTCCATAAAAATGTTCTATGGTTAGGTGTTTCTTTTGCTGTTTAATCATTTTACCAGTGTTTTTTTTTTCCTATGGACTGGGATTTCTGATAAAACCTGATTCTGTTTCCCCTGCTGATGGATTGAAGTACTTAGGGCACTGTGAGCTATTTTTCCTTGGGCTTCCACAGGCTTGAAAGGACCAAATGCTACAAACTTTGGGACCTCATTGCAGGCTGGTACCAGGGCTTGGGACTTCATGGGGTTTGATTTGGGATGTTCTGCTAATGGCTTAAGCAGGGTCTCAGGATCCTAAATTTGGTCTATAACCAGGCTTGGAACTTTAAGAAAAAACCTAACACAGCTCTCTCAAAGTGGAATGGACTGCTTCAATAAGTAGCGGATTCCTCTGCACTAGAGGTCTGTGAGCAATGGTTGGATAACTATTAATCAAATATGTTATAGAGGAATAATTTTTTGGGTATGGATTACCTAAGATTGCCTCAGAAGTTTCTTACTACTTTGAGATTCTGTGATTCTCTAAAGATGATTTTCAGTGATGGTGAAAACAACAACAAAAACCTGGGAAGACTTATATGAACTGATGCAAAGTAAAGTGAGCAGAACCAGGAGTACAGTTTATATAAAACAATTGTATTATAAAGATAATCTACTGGAAAGACTTAGAAATTTAAATCAATACTGTGACTATTGTTGATCTGAAAAAAAAACACAGGACTACCAAAGGAGTTTAATAAAGGTCTTTAATCAAGGTAGGAAGATTTATCTGGGAAGACTCACAGAACAGCAGTCCTGGGACTATAGAATATAAGGTTCTTATATAGATTTTTAAAAAGGGGGAAGAGCATACGCTCATTCTCTGGTTCAGGTTGAGTACTATGAAACACCAGCCAAAGGATGAAGAAGCCTTTGACTTGGGTCATTGAAAGGTGCTTGTGGTTTGATTGTCTTTAGCTGAGTTCTCCCTTGGGTGACTGAAAAGAAACTTCAGAGTTATTTTTCAGTTTGGGACAAAGGGTAACTCTGGAGGTTTCTTAAAGATAAGCCATCAAGGACAAGGGTCAATCTTGGGCTTGTCACTACAACTTCAAAGAACTCATTATGAAGCATTTCTGTCCACTTTCAGTTAGAGAACTGATGGACTCAGAGCACAAATTGCAACATATTTTCCTTCCTTTTGTTCTTTTTAAATATATATTTTTGCACATTCCTAATGCCAAAATTTGGTTTGCATGACTATATATTTTAATTTGTATTGTTTTTCTTGCCTTCTCAATAGGTAAAAGAGTGGGAGGGGGAGGAATGATAGAATTTGGAACTAAAAATAAAATAAAATTGAATAAATAGAATAAAATTACTTCAGGCATCTAGTTATTTATGTATAGTCAATGGAATTCCTATAGGTTCTTTTGGCCTAATTTGAGTTAAATGAGAAATTAAGATTGGTCGTTGGAGGAGAGTTCTATAAAGTGAATTGGAATAAGAATAAAGAGAATGCCCAGAAATAGTTGCAAAGTGTCATTCCTTTTCAGGGTCCATAAACAATTTAACAAATGAACAGGGATAAGTGGTTGAAACAATAATTAATGCCTTTTTTCACTCTTGGTGGATTGGTTAGAATGTTCTGCTCCTAGTCAAATCCAATCACCCTCTAGGATACTGGAAAGATAAGTTACCTTTAAAGTTAAGGGGGTTATTGGTGGGGGTTCAAATGACCCAGTAAAATGTAAAGCACTACCTTTTATTTCTATTTAGTCATTATGATTCCTGGGCTAGGACTCTAGAAACCTTGGAAAATATTGATACATTAAAGGTTTATAAAGAGCAAAATTAATCATTTTAAAATTAAACACACACTCCTGTTTGGACAGATTTGCTTGTTTTACCCATTCTGCTCTAAAAAAGAACCCTGAGACAAGAACTCACTATTTGACAAAATGTTGGGAAAATTGGAAAACAGTATGGGGAAAATTAGGTTTAGATCAACATCTTACACCCTACACCAAGATGAATTCAAAATGGGTAAATGACTTAAATATAAAGAACGGAATCATAAATTAGGTAAACATAGATAAGTAGATCTTCAGATCTGTGAGAAATGAAGGAATTTAAGACCAAGCAAGAGATAGAGAATACTGCAAAATGTAAAAAGAATAACTTTGATTATATCAAATTAAAAAGGTTTTCTAGAAACAAAACCAATGCAAACAAAATTAGAAGAAAATAAACATGCTGGGAGAACATTTTTATTACAAAACTCTCTGACAAAGGTTTAATTTCCCAAATATATAAGGAACTAAGTCAAATTTACAAAAAATCAAGCCGTTCTCCAATCGACAAATGGTCAAGGGACATGAATAGGCAGTTTTCACATGATGAAATCAAAACTATCAATAAGTACATGGAAAAGTGTTCTAAGTCCCTCCTGATTAAAGAAGTGCAAATCAAAACAACTCTGAGGTACCATCTCACACCTAGCAGATTGGCAAATATGACAGCAAAGGAAAGTGATAAATATTGGAGAGAATATGGCAAAATTGGGACTCTAAAACACTACTTGGTGGAGTTGTGAATTAATCCAAACATTCTGGAGGGCAATTTGGAATTTTGCCCAAAGGGCTTTAAATGAATGCCTACCTTTTGATCCAGCCATACTACTGCTGGGTTTGTATACCAAAGAAATCATAAGGAAAATGACTCGTACAAAAATATGTATAGCCTTGCTCTTTGTGGTGGCAAAAATTGTAAAATGAAGGGATGCCCTTTGATTGGGGAATGATTGAAAAAGTTGTGCTATCTGTTGGTGATGGAATACTCTTGTGCTCAAAGGAATAATGAACTAGACAAATTCCATGTGAACTGGAAAGACCTCCAGGAAATGATGCAGAGTGAAAAAGGAGCAGAACCAGAAGAACATTGAACACAGAGACTGTAACACTGGGGTAAAATCGAATGTAATGGACTTCTAGCAGCAATGCAATGATTCAGGACAATCCAGAGGAACTTGTGAGAAAGAACACTATCCATATCCAGAGAAAGAATTGTGGAACCAAAAATAAATTAGAAAAAATATATGCTTGATCATGTAATGTGATTGGGATGTGATTGGGGTTTTGGTGTTAAAAGATCACTCTACTGCAAATCTGAATAACATAGAAATATGTTTTGAACAATGATACATGTATAACCCAGTGGAACTGCCAACAAGCTTTGGGAGTGGGGAGGAGATAGTCGGGGAGGGTGATTATGAATCATGTAACCATGGAAAATATTCTAAATACAAATTTTAAAAATTTAAAAATAAAAATAAAAAAGAACCCTGAGAAAATGCACCTTTTTATAGAAGGTTGTTGGAGTGTTCTAAATTGCAATACTACCTTTAATTCCTGCATTGCCTTGAAATATGCCTTCAGACACTTCCAACTGTGTGACCCTAGGGAAGTCACTTAATCTCAATTGCATTATCCTTACTGCTCTTTTGTTTTAGAACTCAAGTTTGCTATAGATTTTAAGGGTTTTTTAAAAAAATTAAAAATCCTGCATTGGCTTAGGATATTAGAAGATATGGGCATGAATCCTGGTTCTACCAAATATTATGTGATACTAGGCCAGTCCATGTACCTCTCTGAAGTTCACTTTCCTCATCTATAAAATAAGTACCTGAATTGGAATTCCAAGGTTTCTCCTAACTTTGTAATTTTATGATAGGCAGAAAATCGGCATTCTGGTCCTGGTTCTGTTACTAATTATCAATGTGATCTTGGGCAAGTCATTCCATCTCTCTCAGTATTCAGGGTTTTCATTTGTAAGGTGTTCTAAAATGGCACTAAGAGTGTCAATTCTGGCCCTTCTTGCCTTAGAGCCTCATATGTTTCATTTCCCTCCTCCTTTAGAGTTCTGTTGCCTTTGAGGGAGGTGAGGAATGCCTACTCTCAGTTCAATCTCTCTATCAATTATGTTCCCTCAGGTTTTTAGGGGTTCCTAGAACACCTGTTCCATTTAGCCACATAACAGTCAGATTAGCTTTTACAACAGGAATATTTACTTAAAAAGTATAGTAAGACAGATCAAATATGCAAACATTTCCTAACCCCTAACACCTGGGGAAATACTAATATTTTGCATGCCATATTTGGAAGGAGGATCAGGAATTAAATTCACAGCTAAATTTTCTGTCCTTATATATCTTTACTTTGAGAAATTTCTAATTCCCTATAGTAATTGTGGTCTGGCACTTTAGTTTTCCAGAACTCCTCTATTAGACTGACCTTTAAATCATGGCTCTAACATCCCCATTGCTCAAGTTCTTGGAGGTAGGACTCCACCACCTTCTCCTAGAACTGAAGAGGACAAACAAAACAAACCAAAACTCTAAGACCATTTCCTAGGACCATAGAGCCTAAGGAGAAATAGAAGGTGATCTTTCTCCCACCAAGCTAAGTGCATGGCATCTGTGGTGTGGGTAAAAGACATCTTTGTTGTTGAATGCCACCAGAAAGAAGGACTATTCCAGTTTGGAAGTTTTAAATATGCAGCCAATTTTGCTTATATGCCTAATAAAAAAGAAGCTGTTTCCACCTATATAACAGGGAAATGAAAAATGTCTTCTCCTAGAACCAAGTGCCTGGCATCTCCCATATGGCTGCTTCCACCTTAGGTGATCTGGGCATATACCAAAGCCAGTTACATGAATATGCTACACCATTTCTCATCTGAAATGGGATGGTAACTTTGAGTTGCTACCCAAGTTTTCTAGAAAAACATGTATTACTTGCTGATTACAAGCATTTTCTGGAATGTATAAGCCATGGATTCCTTTCCTTAAATAGTGGCTATAAGTCTTTCTCCAACCTTTTTTAGAAAAGATCAAAAAAGGGGTCACATGAGGATAGATCTTAAATCTTTAAAAATGCATGACATAACTCCCCCTATTAAGTATTTCCCACAGATTATAGTTTTATATAACACAAAAATAGCCTAAATGCTAACTTTAGCTGACTAGTGGAAAAAACTCCAACCTTTATTCTGCTAATTCCTGTCAGCATGAGTTCTTCCTTCATGCCTTAAAGAACAGCTAAAATAAATGAACTTGTGAAACTCTTAGACTCATAAAGCATAATAAAAGGCACCACTGATAAATATTCAGAATTGCAGTGACCATATGTTTGGCCAGCTTTGCTTTACTGTATTCATCAATGAAGAAGAAGAAAAAGAAAGGAGGAGGAGGAGGAGAAGAAGAAGAAGAAGAAGAAGAAGAAGAAGAAGAAAAAGAAGAAAAAGAAGAAGAAGAAGAAGAAGAAGAAGAAGAAGAAGAAGAAGAAGAAGAAGAAGAAGAAGAAAGTTAAGATTTACCATTAAGATAATAGTATTTGAGAAGAACACATTTTCCTAACTCATTCTGAAAATTTCTTGGTTTGTGAAGGACTTATCCACATATATTTTTCTTTAAAATTTAGAATCAGTCTGAAAGACAGACTGAAAGGCAAATAGAGACAGATGTAGACGGAAACACAGGCAGAGAAAAAGCCAGAGAAATGAGAGAGAGAGATAAAGAAGAGAGACAGGAGAAATAGAAACAGATGAGAGACAGAGAGACAGAGAATAAAAGATGAGCCTCCTTCTCCTCTAGAATTCCTCCTGAATTCCCTCACTGTCCGTGAAAATCTAGTTTACTTGCTAGGAAGAGTGATATATCCCACAGGGTATTTTTTGGCCAGCCAACCCCTTGACAGGAATTGTTATACTTATAATTGGTGACCTGATTAACCATAAAATTCAAAATTAGTTTGTTTTGCCCTTTGGTTTTCAAATGACACAAGCCTAGTTGGTCTGAAAGTACTGCCTGCCTCCTAGCACTATTTCTTTTGACCTACCAGTCAATCCAGGACTTGACTCAACAATGCCATATCTATTGGTTTTGTCCTCTTGCCATCCTTTCTCTAATTATTTTTGTTAGTTTCTTTTACCACTACTGCCCCCAAATGGGCTATTGTACTCAGGCATTTTAGAATGGGTTTTACTTTAAGGAAATTTATTATAAGAGAAATTTAAAAGTTTAAATTATAGCATAATAGGGGCAGCTGGGTAGCTCAGTGGATTGAGAGCCAGGCCTAGAGACAGGAGGTCCTAGGTTCGAATCCGGCCTCAGACACTTCCCAGCTGTGTGACCCTGGGCAAGTCACTTGACCCCCATTGCCTACCCTTACCAATCTTCCACCTATAAGTCAATACACAGAAGTTAAGGGTTTAAAATTTAAAAAAAATTAAAAAAAATTATAGCATAACAAATGAAAAGAAGTGATATTTTCAAATTGCAAATGTGAATTATTCTTGGTCTTGCATGCCAACTATAGAGAATTAAATTTTGCATTTTCTTAGCTCCAATTCTTCTCTTCCTGGATCTTCTTCTGAGAGGCTTTCCTTTTCCTATTATTTCAGTAATAGCTTTCATACTGCAACTTTGGCTGCCAAAGTTTGTGTCTTACTCTTTTCCAATACTGAGTAATGGTTCCAGGAGTCAAGGGCCTGGAGCAAATATCAGTCTCATCATTTCCACAAAGTAGATTCCATGCTCATTGACTATGACTTGGATAAGTGCCGTGGCTTCCAGTAAACAAAATTATTTATAAATTTTTGCTAACATACTTAACTTTAGTTCTCATCTCCCATTTCCCATCTTCTTCTAAAGGAGGGATTCTCATTTCACAACTCCACCAGCAATGCATTAATGTTCCAATTTTGCCACATCCCCTCCAACATTTATTACTTTCCTTTGCTGTCACGTTAGCCAATCTGCAAGGTGTGAGGTGGTACCTCAGAGTTGTTTTGATTTGCATTTCTTTAATTATAAGAGATTTAGAACACTTTTTCATGTGATTATTGATACTTTTGATTTCTTTATATGAAAATTGCCTATTCATGTCCCTTGCCCATTTATCAATTGGGGAATGGCTTGATTTCCTGTACAATTGATTAAGCTCCTTATATATTTGAGTAATTAAACCTTGCCAGAGTTTTTAATATTTTTTCCCAATTTGTTGATTCCCTTCTAATTTTGGTTGCATTGGTTTTATTTGCACAAAAGCTTTTTAATTTGATGTAATCAAAATTATTTATTTTACATTTTGTAATTTTTTCTAACTCTTGTTTGGTTTTAAAATCTTTCTTTACCCAGAAATCTGACAAGTATACTATTCTGTAACCATTCTGGATGGCAATTTGGTACTATGCCCAAAGGGCGCTAAAAGACTGTCTTCCCTTTGATCCAGCCATACCACTGCTGGGCTTATACCCCAAAGAGATCATAAGGAAAAATGCATGTACACAAATATTTATAGATGCACTCTTTGTGGTGGCAAAAAAACTGGAAAATGAGGATATGCTCTTCAATTGGGGAATGGCTGAACAAATTGTGGTATCTGCTGGTGATTGAATATTATTGTGCTCAAAAGAATAATGAAATGGAGGAATTCCATGTGAACTGAAATGACCTCGAGGAATTGATGCAGAGTGAAAGGAGCAGAACCAGGAGAACATTGTACACAGAGAATGATACACTGTGGAAAAATCGAATAAAATGAACTTCTCTACTAGTAGCAATGCAATGAGCCAGGACAATTCTAAGGAACTTATCAGAAAGAATGCTATCCACATCCAGAGGGAGAACTGTGGGAGCAGAAACAAAGAAGAAAAACAACCCTTTGAACACATGGGTTGATGTAGATATGATTTGGGATGTAGAATCTAAACAACCACCCCAATGCAACTATTAATAATATGGAAATAGGTATTGATCTGTAAAACCCAGTGGAAATACATGTTGGCTATTGGGAGGAAGGAGAGGAGGAGAGAGAAAGAACATGAATCATGTAACTATGGAAAAATTTTCTAAAAATAATA
This sequence comes from Gracilinanus agilis, assembly GCF_016433145.1. Classification (NCBI taxonomy): domain Eukaryota; kingdom Metazoa; phylum Chordata; class Mammalia; order Didelphimorphia; family Didelphidae; genus Gracilinanus; species Gracilinanus agilis. The sequence goes on from NC_058132.1 coordinate 528,405,640, forward strand.
AAATAAAAATAAATAAAGGAGGGATTCTCAACCCTGAGAGATTAGATGGACAGATTTCAGAATGTTCATAGAATTGCATAAGGAAAACAAAATCTTTCTTTTCACTCATTTCAAACTAAAATGAACTTTTCCTTAAATTATTTTTAAAAATCTTATTCTAATAAGGGCATAGGCCATACTAGTCTGTCAAAGGAGTTAATATCATGACATGATATTCTGGTAAATTTTTAGCAATTGGTTCTCCAGAAAAAAAAATCCTACGGTTAATATTCTCAAACTGAATCTGCATTATTAACATTTTTCCTATCACTTTTATAAGTCTAGAAAATCAAGAAACAATAGTTTGTTCTGATTTATTGCATTTGCTTATTTCTGAGTCATAAATGCTCACATTAGACATTTAACATTTGGATCTCTCAAGCTGACTCCAGCATAACCATGAGTTCATGACCAAAAAAAAAAAAAGGCTAAAAGCTTTTGCTCTAATGAGCTTCATACTCTAGGTCCTTAAAATTTTAGTATTTAACCCTTCCCTACCCTATCTAATTCAATTGAAGCAAGTTCATAGGACTCTCTTCTAGAGTAGAAAAAGGCCTCAGAAGACATTTGGTCCAAACCATCTTTTTATAGAAAAGGAAACAGATTCATGGAGGTTCTGTATCTTGCCCAGCATCATACAGGTGGTAAGCATCAGAGGCAAGATTTGAATCTAGGTCCTTTCAAGCAAGAGTCAGTGCTTTTCTCCTATTCTGCCCTTGGTGGCAAACTTTGATCTTTTAATTATACCTTCTCTGGATTTCAGGCTTTATCATAAATGAAGCGAGACCTTGGCTGTCCCCTCCATAATTTTCTCAGCATGGAATCGCTCAAAAAAGTCTGATTCTTAACCTATGGTCCTTAATGAGTTCACCCTTGCCTTCTACAGACTAGCAAAGCCAGCCTAACCCATTCTCCCGACACTGTTCACCAGCACTGAAAGTTTGCGATGGATACGAGACACAGTCCTGCTAAGTCTCCAAATGAAGGGAATTCAGAAGTGAGCTTGCAGAGCTAGGGATAAAATCTTACCCATGCCAAATGGGGATAATTATTGATATCTTTGTCAGGGTAAATAACTTGTTACTCACCTCTTTGTTGTTGTTTAGTCACATCTTACATTTTGTGACCTCATTTAAATTTTTTTAAATTTTTATTTTGAATATTTTCCCATAGTTACATTTTTCATATTCTTTCCCTCTCCACCACCCCCCCCCATAGCCAATGCACAATTCCACTGGGTTTTTACATGTATCATTGATTAAGACCCATGTAGGGTTTTCTTGACAAAGATACTAGAGCAGTTTTCCATTTCCTTTTCCAGCTCATTTTATAGAGGAGGAAACTGAGACAAACAAAAGTAAAATGACTTGATCAGGATCACAGATATAGTAAGTGTCTGAAGACAAATTTATACTCAAAAAGATGAGTCTTCCTGACTCTAGGTTTCTGTACCCCTTAGGTGCCCCCATCTCTATACTGACTACTAAGGTCTGATCTCAGGCTCTCTTCAGATTTTGTTGTGATATTGGTTTTGATATTACTCTTGTTTTATCTATAGTTTACTCCTACCCTTCTGTTTTAGGATTTATTTTCCTTGCAAATGATATTTCGATTTTACTATACAGACATGTTATATTACCTGAATGTTACATTCCCATCTAGTATCCTTCATTTAGACTCTCCATACAGGGAAATCCTTGGTCATTACCCTGGGAAAGAAGAAATTTTAAACAAAAAATGTAATATCAATTAATTATTAATAAGTAAATAAATAAATACATTTAAATAAAGAAGACCTATAGTATGTTATACTCTTTTCTTATATTTATACTTAAATATTTTTGAGTTTTTGAGTTTTTCTGTGGTTAACTATTTCACTGATTCAGAATGCAAATCTTCCTTGTCTCTATCTTCGGCAAAGGATGAGATGATGCTCAACTTGATTCTGACATACAATGACACCAATGGATGACTTGGCCATCTGACTAGCTTATCTCCCTTCAGAGACAAGCAGTAAAAATTGGTATCAATATCTAAGAGACAATGGAGAAGTGATTGATGGATATGAGTAGGCCACACTATATTACAAGTGAGAAATTATTGAGAAGTACTTTAAAAGAAGTCATCAGAAAAATACGTAAGTGGGAATTCAGATATGTTCAGACTGATTTCAACCTGAATCTTTCAGACTAATTGTCCTATTGGGAAGAAAAGGCATAAAAAACATAGCTGGGAATCCTGGGAATTATAGTTCTGGGAGGACTTGTAGCTCTGAGAGAGACTGGGATAAGAGTGAATTTTTGAGCTGGGAGGGTGCACGTTAACCACAAGTGACTTGACCTGGGCAGAAGGAGCTGAGTAAAGAGAGGTTAGATGGAGTGAGAGGAAAGATGCTAATAGAGGAGTTTCATTGTACCAAGAACAGCAAAAAGGGCCAGAGAGGGAGAGAGAAGTCTGTGTAGACATTTTTCTGTTTCAAAGATAGAGACAGATATCTAGCCATGTCTGACTTTCTAGAATGGAACTTTATAAAAAAAAAGAGACACAAACACAATGTGTGAAAATAGACTGAGAAAAAAAGATCTAAGAGAGTATGATCTGAGCAGTAATGGCAATGGGGAGATGGCATCCTCATCTCTTCCTAGGACTTAGTGAGCCAACCTATAGAGAAATGGTGACACAAAGGAAATGGCACAGAGAGAGGAGAGATGAAAGTGAGTTGTTAGGTTCCTTCAGGCATCTTAAAACAAAGAATTCATATTAAACCTAGTGGTTGTAATCTTTTCAAACCTTTCCCTCCCCATGACTTTCTAGTAACAGGTAATATTATGTATTCTTTTAGATTTTTTTTCTTAGCATTTCTTGTATCTTGATTTTGTGTCATATTTAAAGAAATCTGGTTTCAATCAGGAAGGTTTGTGTTGTATGATTGTTCTGTGCCAAAAAATGGGAACAAATGGAGGAAGTCAAGGGTTAGTTAGTAATATGCAAGATTTAAATTAAGGCAGAGTACCAAATCTCTGTCCATATGTTAAAAATTTTCCTAACTGGGAGCTCTGAGCTATTATAACAATAATAATGATTTTTCAACAAATATAAACATCATAAAATAGTAGATAAAAAGACTACATGTACCTTGAGGCAATTGCATTCCTCCAAGGCCCAAATCATACTAATTGTTTTAATTCAGTGTGAATGACTGAATTTCTAACCTCTGGTGTGAAAATGAAGTATAGCTATACTTTGGAGGACTTTTAGAAGTAAAAGAGGGGATAAAAAATATTGTGTACAAACTGGCTGACTCTGCCTTCCGTAGATACACCCATTTGTGTTATCCAATGCTAATATAAATTGAGGAAGACCTCCAATAGTCAGTGGGATATTCTGAAAATTAATTTTCAAGTTAATCATCTCTCATAATGGCTCTCTATGTGTGTTTTAAGACACGTTCCTCCAGCTGATTATTAAAAAAAATCCTTGCCTTATGACTTAGAATCAATATTACATATTGGTTCTAAGGCAGAAGGGATAGGCAATGGGGTTAAGTGATTTTCTTAGGGTCACACATCTAGGAAGTAGCTTGGGTTATATTTGAACCCAATATTTCCCATCTCTAGGCCTGGTTCTCTGTCCACTGAGCTACCTAGCTGCCTCCAAGATGATTTTCTTTTCCTCTTTACAAATATCTGTCTATTCAAACTTCTGGAGAAAGGAAAATAAGCTACAGCCAATAATCCAAAGAATTTCCATAAATCTGCTGCCAACAGTCAGGTATCAGCCATCCAAGTGGAGCTCTGATTTGCCCACAGAGCCCTATCTTGGCAGGCTTCCTCTCTCGGCATGACTTCCTTTCTTGCTCCACCATTTCTATGCTTACCTTTGAGACCTCTCCTGAAAAATAAATATGCAACACTCTTAATTTAATAACAAAAATAAGAAGGTTGCTCCATTTTCTTCTTGACAATAATCTCCTCCTCCTTTCATCTTCCAAATAAACCATAGGGCTCTATAGAATAGCTATTCACTGGGGCATTGGATTATTGCCTCATAAAACAGCATGACTCTCCTATTATCCCCCAAATAAAGCTGCCATCACACTGAAACAAATAGGCAGAAAGGAACAAGTCTTTGAGAACCTGGAGCAAAAATTGAAAATGATCAATGGACCTATAGAACCTCAGGATTTCTTTGCTATTCTTCACAAGAAGGAAACAGATATAACATGCTAGATGAATGGAGAGGAACATGCAGGTCCTATCATCTTATCAAAAATAACCCAAACCTGAACAGATCATAGGACCATGAATAGAAATCTGGCCCAGTTCTCTCTCATTCAATAAAGGTGAACATCTAAGTTATCCAGAAAAAAAATCTATTCTTTTAAAAGATCTCCAAGAGTAAAGACCCTTATAATGTTTGCTTGGAAACATCTTTCCAGAGTTTAGTGGATTAATTTAAGAATTTCTTCTAGTTTGCATTTAAATCTCTTTCCTCTTTTGGCCATAATTCCTGTCCTAACCCTAAACTAGGGGCAGCAATGTGGCTCATGGTATTGAGAGCCAGGCCTAGAGATTAGAGGTCCTAGTTTCAAATCTGACCTTGGTCACTTCCAAGTTGTGGGACCCTGGACAAATCATTGAACCTCAGTTGCCTAGCCCCTGAATTTCTCTTCTGCCTTGGAACCAATACGTAGTATTGAACCTCAAGTAGAAGGTAAAAGTTAAAAAAAAAATTAATGCATCTCTTAGCATTCTCGTCTTCACATTAAGTAAGCCTAATTCCTTTAATATTTCCTTAATAATGTTGTTCAGCTGTTTCAGTAATATCTGATTTTATGATCCCACTTGGGATTTTCCTGACAGGGTGGTTTGCCATTACCTTCTCCAACTCATTTTACAGATTAGGAAACTGAGGCAAACAGAGTTAAATGACTTGCCAAATATCTCATGGCTAATAAGTGTCTGAGGCCAGATATGAACTCAGGAAGAATGAGTCTTTTTGGTTTCAGACCCAGTGTTCTGTCTCCACACCATCTAACTGCCATTAGGGATAGGAAATGCATTTGTTGGTGTATGTTTCTTTAGATATAGGTAAATGCAGAGATCTGGACTCTATAGTCATATTCAATCACAGTGTTTATGAAACTTAAGAGGCTGTTTTCTGCAGCTTGCTACTTCAAAAATAGGCTAAGTGGGAGAAGTATCCTGAGGCTATACAGATCTTTCTCTAGTTATATTTCTGAATCCCAAAACTAGTAGGTGTGTACTGCTGGGTTTTGTCTGTAGGAGATATTTCCCATCCCCCAGACATCCCAGGGAATAGGATAATAGAAAAATGAAGTTTAGAGAATATGGTGGATTCTAGGTGATAAAAAGAAGATACAGAACTTTTAGAATAAATGTGATTTGAATTTCCTTTGATTTCTTAGAGAACACTGGCTATTCTCTGTATTTATCACATTCTGTTTTGTTTTCTAGTACTTCATGGAATTCATCTATTTGGAATAGCCTCAGAAGTCAGATAGTTTGATCTACACAATATCTTAAACTAATAGTTATTTTATTATTTTCTCTCCTGTTGTTGAGTCATTTCAGTTATGTCCAACTCTTTGTGACCTCATTTAGGATTTTCTTGGTGAAGATATTGTAGTGGTTTGTCATTTCCTTCTCCAGCTTATTCTAGAGATGAAGAAACTGAGGCAAAAAAGATTGCTACTTGACCAGGGTCACATAGCTAATAAGAAACTGAAGCCAGATTTGAATTCAGGTCTTCCTGATTCCTGGTCCAGTTTTCCATCCATTGAGTCACCTACCTCTCTTTCTCTTCCATACCAGATTATAAATTCCATGAGAGTAGGGACTGTGTCTTTTTCATCATTGTTTCCTAAATGTTTAGGACATTATCCATAGAAAGCTGGATAGACAGAAAGAAAGCTGGCTAGAGAGAAAGATAAAGAAATATAAGTAGAAAGAGAAATAGAGATAGGGAAAGAAGGATAGAGGGAGAGAGAAAAATATGGATAGACAGAGAGATAAAGATAAGTAGATAGAAAGAGAGATAGAGAGGCAAAGAGACAGAGATAGATAGAAAGATAGATAGATGACTTCCAGGCTAAAATGGTCACAGAGTAGAAACAAGAGACTTCCTCTCCTCACCACCTAATAATATAAATAACCTCAAAAGGATAAAAACCAAAATCACACAAGTGAAGTAGCTCTTCTTTAGGACACAGTCTTGAAGGTAGGTAGGGTTATGGCATTTCCATGCTCTGAGGGGGTAAATTAACTCCAACCAAAGCACAAGCTGATCACCCCTCCCCACTCTACCTATGATGCCTGAATTAGAGTGAGCATGGGGCAATCACAAGGTTCTCAGGGAGCTTGGATGAGGACACCATACACTTGCCCCAGAGAGTAGTGAAACTTGGGCCCCCAGGAGGCTGAGGAACTCAGAGATTGGGTGCAGGGATAGGGGATACACAAAGCTGACCCAGTGGAAATTGAAAAATAGCCTCAGGGCAAAAACCACTCTGCTGTTTGATACACAGAGATCCTGCCCTCCTCACTCAGACTTCTGATTGAGAAGGGAAGAAAAAACTAACTAAGTAATGGCCAACAACACCCAACTACCAAAAAAAACCCAACAAACAAACAAACAAACAAACAAGAAAAAGCCTTTGCCCTGGATAATTTCTATGGAGGAAAACTCCAGACTTCAGAGGAGACAACAGAAGATGACAAACAAGTAAACACATATAAACCTTCCAAAAAAATGGAAATTGGTCACAAGCTCTTGAGGAGCTCAGATTTAAGATTACGAACCAAGTGAGAAAAATAAAATAAATTTGGCAAGAAAAGTGGGAAATATTCAAAAAGAAAATAACAATTTAAAAGACAGAATCTCCCACTCACTTAGAAAAAGAATCCCAGAAATCAAATGAAATGATAAGCAAATTGAATACTAGAAATGACCTGCTGGAAGCCATGAAAGGCAGGAGAGACCAAAACGAAAAGGAAAATCAAAAGATCATAGCTGAAAACCAGTTTTTAAAAACTAGAATTGGGCAAGTCAAAGCTAATGATCTCACAAGACAGCAAGAATTAATAAAGAAAAGTCAAAAGAACGACAAATTAGAAGGAAACATTAAATATCTCATTGAAAGACAACTGGCATGGAAAACAGATTCAGGAGAGAAAATTTGAAAATTATTGGACTACCTTAAAGCCTAGAACAACAAAAACATCATTGGCATCATACTACAAGAAATTATCCAAAAAAACTGCCCTGATATAGTTGAACAAGAGGGCAAAATAGACATTTGAAGAGTCCATAGTTTACCCCCTACATTAAATCCTCAAAGGACAACCCCCAGGAATGTAATTGCTTAATTCAAGAGCTTCCAAGCTAAAGAGAAAATATTGCAAGAAGCCAGAAAGAGAAAACTCAGATATCAAAGAGCACCAATCAGGATTACAATGGATCTGGCAGCCACACTAAAGGACCATATAGCTTGAAATATGATTTTCAGAAAGGCAATTGAAAGTAAAAGAACCATTGAATTAACAAATAAGGCTAGAAGCTGATAATTTGAAAAAACAAATAAAATAGACAAAGTTTTGGTTAATCTAACAAAAAAAGGAAAGAAGAAAAGCAAATTAACAGTACCAAAGATGAAAAAAGTGACCTCTCCTCTAATGAAGAGGAAATTAAGGCAATCATTAAAAACTATTTTGCCCAATTATATGGCAATAAATATGGCAATCTAGGTGATATGTATGATTATTTATAAAAATATAAATTGCCTAGATTAACAGAAGAAGAAATAGAATACTTAAAAAGTCCCATGTTAGAAAAAGAAATTTAGCAAGCCATCAAAGAACTCCCTAAGAAAAAATCCCCAGGTCCAGATGGATTCACAAGTGGATTCTATCAAACATTTAAAGAATAACTAACCCCAATACTATACAAACTATTTGACAAAATAAACAAAGAAGGAGTTCTACCAAATTCCTTTTAGGAAACAAATATGGTACTGATTCCAAAGCCATGTAGATCAAAAACAGAGAAAGAAAACTACACACCAATCTCCTTAATGAACATAGATGCAAAAATCTTGAATAGAATTAGCAAAAAGACTATAGCAAGTGATCACAAGGATTATTCACTATGATCAGGTAGGGTTTATACCAGGAATGGAAGAATGGTTTAATATTAGGAAAACCATACACATAATTAATGACATCAACAAGCAAATCAACAGAAATCACATAATTATCTCAAGAGATGCAGAAAAATCCTTTCACAAAATACACCTAATCCTATTGAAAACACTAGAAAGTATATGAATAGAAGGGCCTTTCCTAAAAATATTAAACAGCATATATTTAAAACCATCAACAAGCATCATCTGCAATGGGGATAAAATAGAAGCCTTCCCAATAAGATCAGGAGTGAAAAAAGGATGCCCATTATCATCTCTATTATGAATATTGTACTAGAAACACTAGCAGTAGCAATCAGAGAAGAAAAAAAAAATGAAGGTATTAAAATAGGCAATCCTGAGACTAAACTATCACTCTTTGCAAGTGATATGATGGTCTACTTAAAAAATCATAGAGAATCAACTAAAAAGTTAGTGGAAGTAATCAACAACTTTAGCAAAGCTTCAGGATACAAAATAAATCCACATAAATCATCAGCATTTCTATACATTCCCAACACATTGTAGCAGCAAGAGTTAAAAAGAGAAATGCCATTTAAAATCACCCTAAACAAAATAAAACACTTAAGGAATCTATCTACCAATACATACACAGGAATTATATGAACACAATTACAAAACACTTTCCACACAATTAAAACTAGATCTAAACAATTAGCAAAACATTAATTGCTCATGGGTAGGATAAGCTAACATAATAAAAATGACAATCCTACCCAAATTAATCTACTTATTTAGTGCCATACCTATCAAACTACCAAGAAACTTTTTTACTGAATTAGAAAAAACTTTAAGAGAGTTCATTTGGAAGAACAAAAGATCAAGTATATTAAGGGAAATAAAAAATAATGTGAAGGAAGGTAGCCTAGCAGTACCAGATCTTAAAATGTACCATAAAGCAGCAGTCATTAAAACAATATGGTACTGGCTAAGAGACAGTAGCGAGGATCAGTGGAATAGACTTGGGCTAAGTGACCTCAGAAGGACAGTCTATGATAAACCCAAAGAGCCCAGTTTTGGGGATGAAAATCCACTATTTGACAAAAATTGCTGGAAAAATTGGAAAACAATATGAGAGATTAGGTTTAGATCTTCATCTCATACCCTACACCAAGATAAATTCAGAATGGGTGAATGACTTGAATATTAAGAAGGAAACTCTAAGTAAATTAGACGAACACATAATAATATATTTGTCATATCTTTGGGAAAGGAATGATTTGACAAAAGTCTAAAATTTACTAAACCAATTGTACAAGAAATCAAACCATTCCCCAATTGATAAATGGTTAAGGGACATGAATAGGCAATTTTCAGACACAGAAATCAAAACTATCAATAAGCACATGAAACAGTGTTCTAAATCTCTTATAATCAAAGAAATGCAAATCAAACAACTCTGAGGTACCACCTCACACCTTGCAGATTGGCTAACATGACAGCAAAGGAAAGTAATAAATGTTGGAGGGGATGTGGCAAAATTGGGACATTAATGCATTGCTGGGGGAATTGTGAATTGATCCAACCATTCTGGAAGTCAGTTTGGAACGATGCCCAAAGGGTGCAAAAAGACTGTCTGCCCTTTGATCCTGCTACATCATTGCTAGGTTTATACCCCAAAGAGATAATAAGGAAAAAGACTTGTATAAAAATATTAATAGATATGCTCTTTGTGGTGGCAAAATTTTGGAAAATAAGGGGATGCCCTTCAATTGAGGAATGGCTAAACAAATTGTGGTATCTATTGGTGATGGAATACTATTGTGCTAAAAGAAATAATGAACTAGAGGTACTCCATGTGAACTGGAATGACCTCCAGGAATTGATGCAGAGTGAAGGGAGCAGAACCAGGAGAACATTATACTCAGAGACAGACACACTGTGGCACAATTGAATATAATAGACTTCTCTACCAGCAGCAATTTAATGATCCAGGACAGTTCTGAGGGACTTATAAGAAAGAACTCTATCCACACCCAGAGAAAGAAATGTGGGAGTAGAAATATAGAAGAAAAAAAAGTGCTTGATCACATGGGTCGATGGGGATATGATTAGTGATGTAGACTCTAAGCGATTACCCTAATGCAAATATTAATAATATGGAAATAGGTCTTGATCAATGACATATAAAATCCAGTGGAATTGCTTGTTCGCTACTGGAGGGGAGTGGGAGGTGGAAAGGGGAAGAACATGAATCATGTTACTATGGAAAAATAGTCATAATTAATTAATTAATTAATTAAACTTAAAAATATAAAAAAGAAAGATAAAAAGAAAGATAGAGGCAAGTAGATAGAAAGTTGGATAAAGAGAATGAGGGAAAGAGAGATAGAGACAGATAGACAGACAGATAGGTTAAAGAAGTAGCGAGAAAGATCAAAATCAATGTAATTAGAGAGAGAGTTAGAAAGATAGAGAAAGATAAGTAGATAGAAAGATAGAGAGAGATAGGGAGAAAAAGAGGGAGAGAGAAATAGAGAGAAAGAAAGATGAATAGACAAAAATAAATAGAGAGGGATAAGGAGAAAGAGAGAGAAGGGTAGATAGAAACATAGATAGAAAGATAGATTATGGAAATAGAGAGAGGGATAGACCAAGAAAAATAGATAGAGACAAGTTGATAGATACAAGTAGATAGAAAGATAGAGAAAGGGAAAGAGGGAGAGAGAGAGATAGAGAGATTGAGACAGACAGACAGACAGATTGATAGATAGATAGATAGATAGATAGATAGATAGATAGATAGATAGATNCATGACTGAAGATAGATAGATAGATAGATAGATAGATAGATAGATAGATAGATAGATAGATAGACAGACAGAAAGAAGAGATGATAGAATTACACATGGGGAGCAGTCAGGTAGGAAGAGAGAACACTATCTTTTTTCCTCATCTACTCCTCTGGGAATCTTAGGTGGTGGACTTTCTGACCCAGACCTACCCCTGATTTTAAAGCTATTGTAGGAAAGGTATAACTTGCATTCCTGAAAGTGTCATCTAAGGTTGGCAGGAATCATTTTGGTCTCCTTGGTTACACCAACTTATTTCTCTTGCAAATACCACCTTTTTCACGGGTGCGTGCTGAGTAGTATAGTTCAAAATTAAAAGCATCAGGCCACTGTATAGAGATTACCAGGATTTAATAACAATGTTTTCAAAAGAAGCATAAAGAAACAATTTTAAACAACACAATATTGATGCTTATAGAGGTAGAGGTGAGTTTTTTTCACTTTCCTAGGCTCAAGAATCTGTAAGAGTCAAGCATGACGGCCACATCTGTGCGTTATGCCTATGTGCCAGGCAGGCAGCCATGGCACTTGTAAAGAGAGGCAAGGAAGTGAGGAGAATAAGGCCCTGTGCTAAGTGCTTTATGAATCTTATCTTGTTTGATTCTCACAACAACCTTGTAAGTTTAAGTTCCATTATTATCTCAATTTTACATCTGAGGGAACTGAGGCAGGCAGAGGTAGATTGCCTTGCTCAGGGTCAACCACCTTTTAAGTGTGGCTGGATTTGAGCATATGTCTTCCTGGCTCCAGGTTCTGCACTCTATCCACTGGGTCTCTGGACACTTTTCATGAGGGAAACTCAAGGTTTCAGTGGATAGAGACCTGAATTAAGATCCAAGGAGACCCCCTGAGTGATCCAGTGGATAGATTGCTGGGCCCAGAGTCAGGAAGTCTGTAATTCAAATCTGATTTCACACACTTACTAACTGTGTGACCCTGGGCAAGTCATTTAACTTCTGCCTTTCTCAGTTTCCTCAACTGTAAAATGGGGACAATAATAACAACTGTCTCCCAGGGATTTTGCTAGGACAAAATAAAATAGTAACTATAAAGTACTTAATACACTGCCTCTCATATAGTAAATGTTATATAAATGCTAACTATTATTAGTAGCACTACCATCATCATTATCATCTTCATTATTATTATTATTATTATTAAATTGTGTGACATTACCCCCCATGTCTTCTAGGTTCTCATTTGTAAAATGATGGAATTTATTGGGATGATGTCTTAATCCTACAAATACCTGTAAGGATGGGATTTGTGCAAGGGAGATGGGGCAAAGGGAGCCACCATGCAAGATAGAATTTTTAAAACAAACAAAAAAATCCATCATTTCTCTTATATATGAAGTCCCAAATAAGGAAGCTTCTTCTACAAATGAGGACAAGATCTCCCCTGCCACTTATCATCATATTTAATTTCCTGGAACAACAAGAAGCTAAATGACTTGTCCAAAGTCACATAGCCTGTATGTTTCAGAGATTTGGACTTGAACTTACTTTTTCCTGGCTCTGAATTTGAGTCTTTCTGTTGTTACACCACTCAATGTGAAAGGCAGCATAGAAACATTCCAACCTTTTTCTATCATAGAAACACAGAAAAAACAAGCTTTAAGAGAAGTCTCTAAAAGCTCCCCCAATTTTCAATATTTTTAGTAGAATTGTTCTCAGTTTGACAAAAGAGTACCAGCACAGCCAGTTTCATTGCCGTAAGTCATAAAGATGGGCTTCACACAGAGTACCTTTCTTGCTCATGAGTTTTTAATATTTTCTTCCTCTCCTTCCTTCTCAGGGGAATATGCTTTTTTGCTTTCTGGTAGAGCTTTAGCTTCCATCCTTTCACCATCCATTAGGGTGAGTCCTGACATTGAAATAAAACCACAAGTCAAGATTTTAAAATTTTATACACACCTGGGGACAAATTCATAGGAACAATTTTATTTAAAAACTTCTTTTTATGATGTTATTTGGGTGTGCCAGTATAGAATTTGTAGGTGATAAATAAAAAGCGTGATCAGTCAGTTTGGTTACTCTTTAAATGGAGGGTCTGAGAGGAGCTCACCATCCTCCAAAAAGAGTGAGGGTGTCCCAAGGGCAGAGAATCCTGATGAGAAATGAATTCCAGGGCTAATGTGATATTCTAGAATGAAAAAGTCCCTTAGGTGTGATGGACAAATCCAGAGGAGGGAAATGAAGACCAGAACTTGAAGAAATCCAGGGAAGTGAGAACACAAAAATAAGGAATGAGAACAGTCCAAGCTTGGATACATGTTTATTGACTGATTGATCTTTAAAGTGCTTTTTTTTACCTTGGGATCTGTGAGAATTTATCATATACTTAATTAATTCCTACATATTAGGAAGAATTATTGTGTATTTCTGTATCTGTAATCTGGGTTGGAGATGCCATTCAGTCTGCTGCTTCTTGCATTTTCTTTGTCCTTGGGAATCCCAAGAAATGTCTTCATTTTTAACAGAATTTGGTTAATACATGAAGAGGAGAAAGGGTCCTTTCCAGCATATGTGACCTGTCTACCTATGGGGATGGGGAGGGATGAATAGATTTATGAACATCTCTTACTCAGGTATCACCAATTAGAGATGTCTTGGGATATTCAAGGGAGGGGTCCAATAATGAGCTCCTAAAATCTATGTATTAAGCTGCCTGACACAGCTTGGGTTGTCCCTGGTCCTGAGAGAGCCATGGAGACCTATATGATTTTACTGCTTATGATGTTGGCTTAACTAATTTGATAAACTTATATTCTTACCTCAAAATCAGTCTCTCAAAATAATGTTAATCATAACCAATCCTACCACTCTGTAGATTCAGAGAGCCTACTGTATCTATAGAAATGCTTATTTTCTTCTCCCTTCCCTTACCATTATTATTTGAGTAATATTTCAGCAGAATTCTTTCATTTGTTAAGATTAAAAACCTTAGTGTCATTGTTGACTTGTCTCTCTCCTTCACTCTGCACAGGGAATCCGTTGTGAAGCTTTGACTATTCTGTCATCTGAAATATCCCTTTCATTCATCCTTTCTTTATCATTTCTGCTGCCATTTTTTTCTCCTCTTCCCTGGACTTTCATAACACCCCTCTAGATGATTTCACTGTTTCAACCTGGCTGCCAGAGTGATATTTCTAATAATCAGGGCTAATCACATCATACTCCTGGTTAAAAAACAAAACAAAACAATCTTTAATAGCTCCCTATCATCTACAGGATAAAAAGCAACCTCTGTAGTATTCAATGTCTTCTACAATTTGCTGTGCCAACTTTCTTTTCCAGTCTTTCTACATATTATTTCCTTTCATAAACTTTATGCTCCAGTCAAACTTGGCTACTCACTGTTCTCTGATGCCACCTTACCCTTTCCTTCTGCTTTTTTTTCTTTTTAAAAAATGGGTCATATTCAATGTCTGGACCTGACTCCAACCTTTCTTCACTTTTCCCATCTTTTCCAGTAGATATAACTGTCCCCTTCAACAAGAGCCAAACCAAATGATACCTCATCTATGAAAGTTTCCCTGATGCTCAGTCTCCTCTCCCTATTTAGATGTGACTCCCACCTAGAATCTCCCAAGTTACATTATTTAACTTAATTAATTTCCCTATAAGACTATATTATTTCAGAACAGAGACTGCCATTCTTAGCTTTATATTCTCTGCACCCACCACAAAGCCCTATACATAGTAAGGAAGGAGAAGGAATAAGCCTTGATAGAGAGCCTACTGTACACATTATCTCATTTGATCCTCACAGCAACCCTACAAAGTGAGTGCTTTTCTGGTTATTGTTGTCGAGTCATTTTCAGTTATATCCGACTCCTTATGATCTCTTTTGGGGTTTTCTCGCCAGAGTCATTGGAGTCATTTGCCGTGTCCTCTTCCAGCTGATTTTGCTGATGAAGAAACTGAGGCAAACAGGATTAAATGACTTGCCCAGAGGCACAAAGTAAGTGTTTGAAGCTGGAGTTGAACTCCTGAACATGAATATTCTTGAGTCCAGATCAGGTACTCTGTCTACCATGTTCCCTAGCTGCTTTTATTATCCTGTTTTATAGTTGAGGGAAGAATAGTCAGCTGAAGGTATCAGCTAATAAATGTGTGTCTGAATTTGAATTCAGATTTTTCAGGCTCAGTGCTCTACCCACTTCACCATTTAGCTATAGGGATTTAGGCAGTGTTGAAATCAGCTGTTCTAGGAATTAGATGAGAGAGCATGACAGAGAACAGACGCTGGCATTAGGAATCGCTGGACAAATATTCATTAAATACCTATCATATGCCAGACACTGTGTTAGGCACTTGGAATAGAAAAATAAATATGAAATAGCAAATCCTGCTTTTGGCATTTAAGGTCGGTGTGACTAGGCAAATCACAAGAGCAAGAGAGGCACTGCTGAGCAAGTACAAGTGTTTAGCATCAGCAAGTTTACAAGATTTAACATCAGCAGATCTGGGTTCAAATGCACTTTCTACTTGGATGACCTTGGGTTAGCCACTTATCCTCTATAGACCTCATTTTCTTCATCTAGAAAACCAGTGGATTAGACTCAGTGGCCTCACTAGGTCCAGTCCAGCTCTAAATCCTAACTCAGTGAAGGCAGTTAGGTGGCTCAGTGGATAGAGCCTGGAGTCAGGAAAATATGAGTTCAAATTCAGCCCCAGGCACATAACTAGCTGTGTGACCTTGAGCAAGACACTTAATTTTGTTTGTCTCAGTTTCCTCGTTTGTAAAATTGAGCTAGAGGAGGAAATGGCGAATGACTCTAGTATCTTTGCCAAGGAAGTATCATGAGGAGATGGACATGACTGAACAATAAGTGAAATCATTTAACCTCTCATTACCTCTAGATATCTCAGTCTATAATGTTGCAGGAAATTTGTGATCTCCTTTGGAGGAGGGCATTTCCCACACTAAAGAAATCACATTGGGAAGTCTTGTCCTGTCCCCCTATATCCCCTTTCCCCAAACAGTACAGATAATCTACATAAAATCACACAAGTTTTATAGACACAGATTCACACTGAATGAGAAAGTGCAGGTTTCAATCTGCACCAGTGAAGTGACTGCCCACACTGATCTTTCAAAATGTCAAAATCAAAGTTTAATGTCACATTCAAAGTTCAATGTCATCATTTACCTGTCATCACAAGCCACAGAAATAGCACATTTTCCTTTTTCTATGTAGCAATAACACACATGACAGAAGGTTTCCACATGAATAAAGAGGACATAATTTCTGAATGTTTAATTTAAAATTTCCAGAGAATAAAATAAACATTAAATATATAAATGCTACTTTCACATGCTTATTATTCTGATGGCTCATCTCCAATATTAATACATTTTCTGTACCTTGATTTTTCACTTGGTCATAGTCCCCACAAATCATAATCTGTGAGCAGCCTGTCAGAGAGTAATCAGGGTGACAAATAGAAGAAGAGCCCTGCACTTTGCTAACAGCCTATTTCTGCAGGACCAATTTAGTCTGGATCCCCTTGCTTGGAGGAAAAATGAAAAAAAGAGAAGTAGATGAGCATAGCATAAAGTATTAGAAGCAATGTGGCATGCAGGTGGCTGCTCTGATCAAGGGAAACTGTGGCCCCTTTTCCAACATTACAGTAGAAACTTCATTCTAATGAAAGACAATTTCTCTTGCTAATGGAAAAATGATGCCTTGAACCATCACTCTTTCCCATAATCTGCCCACTTTAAAACTGAGCTGCTAAGATTTGGGGACCTTTATCTTTAAGAGGAAATGAAGCCCATAAGTAGAGTGTCAAATCAGACTGAGGGAGATATGTGTTCAAATCTTGTCTCTGATACTTTCTATGCACTTCTACCAGAAGGAGAACAAAGTAGGTAGCTGGTAAGGACTGTTTCCTGCCCCACTCTCACTACATCTGACTCTAGTTGTTAAGCTACTTCCCATTGTCTTTCCCACTTTCCCCTTGTTAGTTATATAAATAATTAACCTTAGACACATCTTCACTAAGTGGGTAACTCCTTATTTCTATATTCTATATTATGGGAATTCTATATTAATTCAGTTTTTGAGAGAGCTTTTTAGGTTTTCTTTATACGGAGGAATCCCTTTCCATAAAAGTAAAACAAATGGATGTGAGACCCACCCAGCCACACTCATGGGATTTTTTAAAAGAGCTCTCTAACTTACCAGAAGTTCACTCAGAAGACTGGGGAGTGGAAGAGTTGGACTTAAAGATAAAATGCTGCCTTGCTGAATACCTTTTCTTTTAAAAAATTTATTTTTCAATTTTGTTCTTAAATTTTGAATTCCAAATTCTCTGCCTCCTTCTAGTCTTTCCCCATCCATATACACTAAAAAAGTAAGCTTTATGGTATCTATTATACATGTGACAATGTGTAAAATGTATTTCCATATTAGCCATGTCGCAAAAACTATCAAGAGAAACAAAGTGAAAAATTATACTTTGATTTGCACTTAGTTAATCAGTTTTCTCTTTGGAAGTGGATAGCAGTTTTTTTCCTGAGTCCTTCAGAATTGTCTTGGAACATTGTATTGATGAGTGTAGCTACATCTTTCACAGTTGATCATTATTGTAATATTGCTATTACCATGTACAATGACCTCTGAACATTGTATCAATCAGAGTAGCTATGTCTTTCATACACAGTTGATCATTATTGCAGTATTGCTATCACTATGTACAATCACCTCTGGGTTCTGTTCCCTTCATTTTGCATCAATTCCAATAGGTTTTTCCAGAAACCACCCACCTCATTATTTCTTCTTGTGCAATAGTATTCCATCACTATCTTATACCATTTGTTTGGCCATTTTCCTATTGATGGTATCCCCCAATTTCCAGTTCTTTGCCACCACAAAAAGAGCTGCTTTGAATATTTTTGTACATATAAGTCATTTTCTTTTTCCTTTGATCTCTTTAGATGTTATACCTAGTAGTGGTTTTCATGAGTCAAAGGGTATGTCCAATTTTAGAGCTCCTTGGGTATAATTGTAAATTGTTGTCCCAAATGATTGGACCAGTCTGTAACTCTATCAACAATGCATTAGTGCCCTTATTTTTCCCTTTCCTCTTCAGCATTTTTCTTTTTCTTTTTTATCATGTTAGCCAATAAGATAGGGATGAAGTAATACCTCAGAGTTGTTTTAATTTATATTTCTCTAATTAATAGTGAGTTGGGACTTTTTTTCATGTGACTATAGACAGTTTTGATTTCTTCTGAAAATTGTGTGCTCATATCCCTTGATCATTTACTAATTGAGGAGTGGCTTTTCTTTTTATAAATTCGGCTCAGTTCTGTAAGTATTTTAGAAATGAAGTCTTTATCAGACAAACTGTAAAACTTTCTGATATTATTTCATTGTTTATGGGACATTTTAACAAAATATAGATTCCCTGACTATCCCTTTTATTTATATCTACAGCCATGCCTTCATTTATTATACATTACTTTTTGTGCTTGGCAAATAGTTTTTTTTTTTTAACAAATTGAAGATTTGTGGCAACCTTGTGTTGAGGAAGCCTATTGGCATAATTTTTCCTACAACGTGTGCTCACATCACTTCTCTGTGTCAAATTTTGGTAATTTTCACAATATTTCAAACATTTTATTATTATTATATCTGTTATACTGATATGTCAGTCATCTTTGATATCATTATTGTAATTGTTTTGGAGTGCATTGAACCACAACTAAATAAGATGTCAATAATTGATAAATGTTGTATATGTTCTGACAGCTTCACCAAATGGTCATCCTTTCTTTCTTCCTATTTTACTATTCCTTGAGACACAACAGTATTAAAATTAAACTAATTAATAACTGTACAATGGCCTCAAAGTGTTCAAGTGAAAGGAAGAGTCAACTGATACAGCAAACATCATTTGTTGTCTTATTTAAATAAATGCCTCAGCAATCTCAATCTTCAGTGACCATCATCCTGATCTGAAAGCAGCCATCAACATTGAGGCAAGATCTTCTTTCAGAAAAAAATTCATGCCTTTCTGAAGATTCAAATAATGATTAGTATATTTTTGCAATGTTCATTTTTAGATGTATTATTGCACACTTAGTAGACTACGATACAGTATAAGCATAGCTTTCGTATGCACTCGGAAATGAAAAAATTTGTATGGTTCTCTTTATTGTGATATTCCCATTACTGTGGAAGTCTGGAACAGAACCTACAATATCTCTAAGATCTGCCTGTATTTTTACTTTTGCTTTGTCTGAAATTATGGCTGCTATCCCTGCTTTTTTCCCCCCTAAGTATGAAGTATAATAGATTCTGCTACAGACTTTTATTATAACTCTGTGTGTGTGTCTTTCTGTCTCGTGTGTCTCACAAATAACATATTGTTAGATTCTGATTTCTAATTCATTCTACTATCCTGTTCTATTTTTATGAGGTGAGTTCATCCCATTCACATTCAAAGTTATGATTACTATGCACCTTCCTCCATCCTGTTTTCTTATGTTTACTCTTATCTCTTTTTTACCTGTCTTTCCTCAAAAACTTGTTATATTTTGGAACACTGCCTCCTTTAATCTACCCTCTCTTTTATAACCTATCCCTTTTCTTTTATCCCTTACCTTCCTACTTCTCTGTAGGGTAAAGTTGATTTCCATGTCCACTTGAGTTTGTATATATATTTTTTATTATTTGAATTCTGATGAGAGTGAGGTTCAAGTAATACCCAACACTCCTATATTTTCTCCTGTCTTGTAAAAGCTCTTTCTTAAGTATGTCTTTTATGTGAAATAATTTTATTTTTGATTATCTTTCAGGAGATGATTGGTATATCCTTTAATTTTTCATTTTAACTTTTGGTAGTTCTAGGATGACAGGACAATTTTCCTTGATAATTTCCTGAAATATGATCTATAGACTCTTCTTATGATTACGTCTTTTAGGTACTTCAATAACTCTTAAATTCTATATCCTCAATTTATTTTCCAAGTCAAATGTTTTTCCAATGAGATATTTCAAATTTTTTCTATTTTATTCACTCTTTTGACTTTTATTATTTATTCATGTCCCACCTGCCTATTCTGCCTTTTAAGAATATCTTGAGTGAATTTTTTGTGTCTCTTTTGCCACTAGGCCATTTCTATTTTTTAAGATGTTATCTTTCTTCAGTATTTTTTGTCTCTTTTGCCACTATGTTAATTTTCTTCTCATAATTTTCTTGCATGAAACATTCCTTTTGCCAATTTTTCTTTTAATGGGTCTTCAGGAATTCTTATTGAGTTTCTGTCCAAATTACCTTTTTTTCACTGAGGCTTTGCTTGTAGTTGTCTTCCCATTTTTCTCTTCTGAATATGTGTCTTGGTCTTTCCTGCCACCATAGTGGATTTTTTTGGCAGGATTTGTGTGTGTATGTGTGTGTGTGTGTGTGTGTGTGTGTGTGTATTACTAGTTTCTTTTTTCCCCATTAGCCTATTTCTTGCCTTTGAACTTTATGTTTTTTTAAACCCTTACTGTATATTGGTTTCAAGAAAAAGAGCAGTAAAGGCTAGGTAATGGGGATTAAGTGACTTGTCCAGGGTCACACAACTAGGAAGTGTCTAAGGTCAGATTTGAACCTGGACCTCCCATCTGTGTTCTCAATACACTGAGCCACCTAGCTGCTCCACTTTGAACTTTATGCTAAAGTTGGTTTCTGCTGACCTGAGGGGTGGGAGACACCATCCCAAGCTTCAAGTTTTTTTTCAGCCATCTCTTTCAGATCTAGTTCTGGAGTTCTGTAAGTTTTGGAGGTGTGATCTAAGGAGAGGTATTGTCACTGCTCTCCTTATTTGACCTCTGGTTTTTACCAAGAAAGGGTCCCTGCTCCCCTTTGGCCACAAGTACTAGTGCTTCTCTTGGTCCTGGAACTATGATCACATCCCCTTCTCTCCTGAAAATGCAAGTTCTAGCACTCTTCTCTGTCCTGTGTCTGAGATCAGAGCTCTTGTCTCCTTGTGAGGAACTAAACCTATCCTTCTCTACCCTAGAATCTTGAATCATGTATGTTTAATGAAGTTGCTAAACAGTTCAGGAGACTTCTGTAATCTCTTTTTGAACAGTTATCCATTCCTCTTTCCATTTCTGCACTGAGAACTCCTAAAGCTTATGCTATTACTCTAGCAGCCATCTCCAGAATCCAAGGTTGGTGCTGCATAGACCTCTTCTGCTGACATAATAAGTTGTCTTAGATTGGAAAAATGTCTCATCTTAACCTTTTTTTGGCTATACCATTCCAGAAATTGATCTGATGTGTTATCTTAAAGTAATTTGGCAGGAAATGTTGCAAGAGCTCTTCTGGGTAGCTGCCTCTATTCTGCCATCTTGATTTTTCCTGACCTCACATCTATCACAATACCTTCCCTCCACAGCATCCTTTACAGTATCCCATACCTTTTTTAAAAAGCCTCAAAGACATACCATTAAGATGACAGTTTAGCTGCATGAGAAAATAGTAATGTTATAATTCATTATGTTCTTAATGCAACATATTTTAATCTTTTGTTCTCAGATATCAGGGAACACAGGAGCAAAGGCTAAACCATAATAATGCTGGAAATCCCTGAAAGCTAAAAGATACATATTCTGTATAGTTTATGATGTTGGAGTTCAGGGTTTGGTTTTTGGTTTACATGTCTTTAAGAAATGTAGTCTCTTCCCAAACTCCACTGAGTCAAAATTCAGCAGATGAAAGGACTGATTATAATCTTTTAAATATTTTTTCACTGCTTTCTTTGAATACATTTTCTTTTTTTTCTCCTCTGGTATCCTTAGGGTCCTTCCCTCACTTCTTCCCTTTTCTTTACTGGATACACTTATTATGAGTTTCATTCCCAAATTTCTAGACTTTTTCAGTGGTATCCAGAGGAAGTCGCAACTCTTTTCAGTACTTTATGACCTAGACTTAAAGGCTGTGTGAGAGGCTTGTAGCCTGTTAGAGACAGCGACTGATTCATTTCTTAAAATGGGCTATCTTTTAAACAGACAAGATGCAATCTACGCCTTAGCTCATGAACAACCCTGGAAAGCCATGCCGCTGGGGAATTGGTGGTGATTGTGGGGAGGTGCAACAGGACTGGCCAGAACTTCTCAAGTGTGAGAGCTAGTGGTTTCCTACCACCTTGGAGCTAATCCTTTTAAAGATGTGGGAAATGAAATGGTATTCACACTATCAATTACCCCAGCTGTTCACCTAATGAATTGGTGGTAGGGACTGCCTTGCTCACGACCAAGGGAGTATAATAAGCACCTGGTATCCCCCCTGACAGTAAGTAGTACCTTGGCCAAGCCAAGGTCTGAATTCACACTATTACAGGCTGCCTACAAGGAGGTGCCATCCTATTATTTATTTATAATGGCATGTTATTTATTGGGATAATTATGCTTTTGTCACTCCCAGGGGCACTGAATAATAGAAAGCATGCTATTTATTCTTATTCATTCAGCATGAGAGTAAATTCAGAATCAGAAAAGACCTCTCCAAATGATATTATTCTATGCAGTCAGCCCTGCAGGTGTATACTGCTTCCCCAAAGATTACAGGGACTCAAAGCCATGCTGGAGTCCCATTAGTCAATGGAAAGTTGAAAGCTCAGTTTAGGGAAATGAAATTATATTTTTGTCACAGTGATCTTGCTTTGCTTGCACTCCTTTCCCTCAACTCTCTCTTCCTGACTCTTTTCCCTTCTCCACATCCATGCCAAATGACAATCATTCTGCCCCTATGCTCTTGATCTTTTCTATTTCCCATTTCCATGACTGGAATACCATTTCTATTGTTGATGTGACAATGGAAGGAGTTATACTAGTCAAAATGTTTTGGTGTTTTCTGTTTCTTGGGTTTCACTTTCACAGTGTTTTAGAAATGTGCATGTGTGTGTACATTTTAGAAATGTACATGTTGTATATGTGCACATGTGTACATTTATATGTATCTCTCATTTTATGTCAAGATTAAATGAGAATAAAAAAGAACTTATTGGAGAGCAGAAGAACTTCTTTTTGTTTCAGATATATAGTTTCACTTAATAACATGGAGCTAGAGGGAGTGAAGAAGCAGCAGTGGAAACTGGAGCTATTTGGGATCTCCTTCTATGGAACTTTCTCTGCCTATGTAAATCAGCAACTTGCCTTTAATTTTCAATCTTAATTGCATATTCCACACAGTTCATATGTATAGATGGCTGAATGTGAACCTAAGTTTTTCTAGTTCGACTACAAGTTGACACTCTCATCATTAGGTCAGACTATCCCTCAGAGGAAAATTATTGATGGATTTCAACAACAATAAAAGGAAAACAACAATGAAAACAATTGTTCCTGAGAATAGAATGAAACTTCAATGTTCTCAAGATAAAATATAATAAAGCCTCAATAATTTGGAATTATTTATGAGGTCAGTCTGACTTAAGTGAAAAGAACAGTGAAATGTGTTTAAAAATGTCTGCTTCTATTTTGTTTAATTATAGACAAAAATAATAACCCAAATTAACAAAGCACTAGCAAGTTGAAGCCTTATAGGACCTGCTCTAATGAATAGAGAGGAAATAACTTGTAATTGGCTATATGAAAATAAATGCCACTAACAACTGTGTTTTCTCAATCAGGCTAACATCCCCCCTGCCAGTTATAATTATATTACTAATTTTCTTAATACACCTACCCTGTAGAGTTGTTATGAGAATCAAAAGAGATCATGAGAAATGAGTTAATACATGCTAAGTGTTTTGCAAACTACAAAGCACTAGCTACATAAATAACTATCGAGCATAATATCAATCATAGACATATTCAACAACAACAAAAACCTCTTCCTTACCACAGTTTGGAATTTGGCTTTGTTGCTGTTCTATCATTCTATTGTGTCAGATTCTTTATGATCCTTGCCAGGCCCTTCAATCCTCCAAACCGTCCATGGAATTTTCTTAGAGTGGTTTGCCATTCCCTTCAACAGGGGATCACTTTTTGTTAGAACTATCCACTCTGACCTCTCTATCTTAGATAACCCTGAATGGCTTAACTTATAGATTCATTGAGTTATATGCAAGCCCCTCTGCCACAACAAAGCAGTGATCCAGGAGGAAATCATATTGGGAGAAAAACATTTGGAAACTTTTAAAAATTAATAAGATTTTATCATGCTCTTATTTTTCAGATTTATGTATTGTTTATTCTCCTTAAGCCACTCTCTCTCATACTTTCTTCTTTTCTTTTTCTGTACTCCTCTTTTCCTCTCTTTCTCTCCCACTTTGGTTTTCTCTTTTTGACATTTTTTCTTTCTTCTTTTCTATTTCTTTCTCCCTCTCTCCCTCCCCCTTCCCAAGTTTTCCCCTCCCTCCCTCAATCCCTCCCTCTTTCCTCCCTTCCTTTCTTCCCTCAGTNATATTAAAATATATATATATATATATATATACATATATGTATATATATATGAAATTCTTCCTATATAAGATGGAATTTTAGTTGGGATGTTAAAGAAGCTAAGGAAGCCAGTAGAGATGAGGAAGAAAACTTCTCAAGTAAGGGGAGCAGGTAGATAAAATGCCTGGAGGTGAAATATGAGGGTGTCTTGCTTGAGGAGCATCAAGGAGACCAATTGTCCTGGAATACTATGGACCTAAACGACTATAAGTTGTTAAGAAGACTAGAAAATT
Source organism: Gracilinanus agilis (assembly GCF_016433145.1). NCBI lineage: Eukaryota > Metazoa > Chordata > Mammalia > Didelphimorphia > Didelphidae > Gracilinanus > Gracilinanus agilis. Next base: position 528,430,378 of record NC_058132.1, read on the forward strand.
TCAGAGAGGGGGAAGTTGTGAAAGGCTTTGCATGCCTAACAGGGAATTTGAAAAATTATTTAACAATTATTATTATTTATATATTATAATTAAGGAATCATTGGTAACTTTGGAGAGAACCATTTCGATCTGGATTTAAGAAGGGAGGAAATGAAAAAGAGGAGAGAAAGGGGAGGAGTCACCTCTTGTAGAGGGTCTTTTCAAGGAATTTGGCCACAGAGGACATAAGACATAAAGAATTAGTTGAATAAGTTAGTGGGGATGAAAGATCAACAGAGAGGTTTTGAGCATTGGGGATGTCATAGGCATGTTTGTAGGCAATAGGGATGGATCCAGTAGCGAGACAAAATTGAAAATAAATGATAGAGGAAGGATGACAGATGACAAATGGAAGAGAGGAGATTGAGTAGGATCATATGTGAAAGTAGAGCAATGGGCTTTGGTGTGAAGGCTCTCTTTTCATTTGAGACAGAGATGAAAGAGGAGGTAGTGACAGAAGGTATCTGAAAGATATGAGATGAAGTGGAGATTAAAAAGAGCACATAGCAAATGATCTTAATTTTTTTTCTACAAAATACGAGGAAAGGTTCTCAGATGAGAGAGCAGGAGGAAAGGAGAGCCTTGGGAAGTTTTAGGAGGAATAAAAGAAATTTGGAATCAGTGGAAACTCCTATGAAAAGTCATATAGTGAGTTGATGAGAGAGGTATAGTAGGACTGCCTAGCAGCATATAAAGCCCAGTGGAGGTGTAATGCAAACTGGTAATGTATTCATTCAAAATAGTTGAGTAATTTTCCTATTTACATATAGCAGCACTTAATGTAGGAGTGAAGGCAATGGATGATTGTTGATACCTGGGAGGAGACAATTAGTGACAAAATAAAAAGGGACAGGGATTCAAGGGAAGATGATGGTAACAGAGTTGAATTGATTTATTAAGGGTTAAAGAAGGAGAAAAGAGGAGAAAGTGACTAGAGCACAGAAGATGCCGGAGAAAGAATTGAGGAGTCAAGGAATTAGAGAGCTAGTAAGTATCTGAGGCAGGATTCAAACTCCAGTTTTTCTGATGCCAAGTCCTTCATTCTATCCATGCTACCAACTTATTACCCCATTTTGTGGATGAGAAATATAAGGTTCAGAATTTAAGTGACTTGCCCAAGGTCACAGAGAGTTCATTAATGGAAAATCCTTGATTCAAACTTGGGCCTTCTGATTCTAAAGTTGGAAACTGCTCACTATACTAAACTTGCTTTGAGATACCTCATCTTTCTCACTCCCCAATTCTTGGACTAGAATAATTCAATAATATTAATGTGATAATTTTGAGGACATGGTGATAGACAAATCCAATGGAAAGATCATATTTCCTTGGGGATATAGAAAAGGGGTTCTCTGCTTAAATATCTCCTTTGCCATTCCTCCCTGGACTCCAAATTTCACTATTTCATTCCTTTGGGTTAAGGTATTGTCCTTTGTTAAAACTATAAAATCAGAGAATTGAACTATATAGTTCCCTATGATCCTTCTTATCTTTAAATCTATGATCCTATGAAAATGTATATTATGTTGGGACAGTGTAGCCATATGAGAATCAATCATTAAGTTCCAGGTGTGAATTAATGAGGAAAAGCTGATATGGCAGAATGAGCATAGAGTCAAAAGTCAGGAGCCTAGCTGTCAACTCTGATCAAATCACTTAACTTCTTAGTGTCCTTTGGGCCACTCTCTAAGAATATTACACAATATTACCTGATTTTCATTGCTACAGACAGTTTCTTCCCTGGAAAATTTTATACCAATAAAATCAGGAATCTGGACCAAAAACAAAGCTTTGGAGATACAATTCTAGTATGACCGTGGACCTTTCAATTAAGCTTTCTAGGCTCTAATTCCTTCATCTACAAGATGAAGGGATAGATTCAATTATTAACTAGATGGATTAGGCTATTAACCTGAGGTTTATGAATGCTCCAAGGGGTTCCATGAACTTAGATGGAAAAAATACATTTTTATTTCAGTATATTGGTTTTCTTTTTGATTATGTGTGTTTTGTTATATGCATTTAAAAATATAAGAAGAGGTTCATAAGACTTCAAAGACTGATGAAATGGTTCATAGGATTATGCTCACTTTGGGGGGTAAATTATTTTTAGTTGTAATCTTTATTTGCCTTTCAAAATATCACATTCTACATCCTCTGATCCTTTAATGTAGAAGCTGCTAAATCTTGTATAATCCAAACTCTGGCTCCTTACTATTTGAGTAGTTTCTTTCTGGATGCTTGCAATATTTTTGCTTGACCTGGAAGTTCTGGAATTGAACTAAAATATTCCTAGAAGTTTTATGTGGGGATCTCTTTCAGGAGATGATCGGTTGGTTCTTTCAGTTTCTATTTTACCCTCTGGTTTTAGGATATGAAGGCAGTTTTCTTTAATAATTTCTTGAAATATGATGTTAAGCCTATTTTTTAAAATGATGACTTTCATGCAATTCAATATTTCTTAAGCTAGCCCCTTAATCTATTTTCCATATCAATTGTTTTCCCTATGAGATTACTTTACATTTTCTTCCATTTTTTCCCATTTTTTTTGATTTCATTATTTCTTGATGTCTCGTGGAGTCACTAACTTCTATTTGTCCAATTCTAATTTTTAAGAAATGATTTTCTTAACAACTTCTTGAACACTGATGGGGATATTATTGGGGATGTAGACAATAAATGATAACTCTAGTCCAACTATCAATAATATGGAATTAAGTCTTGATCAATGATACCTATAAAACCCAGTGGAATTGTGTGTCAGCTAAGGGGGGTTAGGGAGGCTTGCAGAGAGAGAAAGAACATGAAATATGTAACTATGGGGAAATATTCAAAATAAAAACTTAAAAAAGAAAGAAATCTATTATTCAATTGTATAACTATAGAATAAAGCCACATGTTGGAAGAAAAATTTAAAAAAAGAAATGATTTTCTTCATGGGCTTTGGTAACTCTTTCCCCATTTGACCTATTTTGCTTTTTCAGAAGTTTTTTTTCTCTATTTTGTGCCTCCTTTACTATTAGGCCAATATTTAAGGTGTAATTTTAGTGTGTGTGTGTGTGTGTGTGTGTGTCTTTTACCAAGCTGTGAATTCTCATTTCTAGATTTTTTCCCCTTATATATTTTTCTATATTTCTCTAAAGCCAAAATTGTCCCTGCTATGCTCTTACACTATCCATTTGGACTCATGTTTCCATAAGTTCATGTAGCTAACCTATGGAACTTTTCCTGTAGATGAGGTATTTTTGGATAGATTTATATATACATATGTCTAGTGTGGATTGCTTTAATACCTACACATAAATATATATGTATATTCTCTCTATATATACACACATGTACATTTACAACCTATATACTTACATATGTTGTTGAGTTGTTTTTCAGTCATGTGTAACTCTTCATAGAGTTTTCTTGGCAGAGATCCTGAAGTAGTTAGCTATTTCTTTCTCTAGTTTATTTTTTACAGATGAGGAAATTGAGGAAAGGTTAAGAGATTTGGTCAATGTCACAAAATTAGTAAATGTCTGAAACCAGATTTGAACTCAGGAAGATAAGTATGTATACACATACACACACATATATTATATATGCACATATATAATATATAGATAGTTTTCAAAGGAAGCCATCCAAATAAACAATAATCATATTTTAAAAATCACTCAATATCTCTAATAATTAGAGAAATGTTAGCTAAAGAAGCTCTAATCTTCAAACTCCCACCCATTAGTAAATATGATGAAAAAAGCAACTCAATGAATGCAAAAGAGACTGAGGGAAAATAGGCACACTACTGCATTGCTAATGGCACTAGGAATTGACAATTATAGAAAACAATTTGGAATGATAATTAAAAAGTCACTCAATTCTGAATCACATTTGAAACAGCAATACCACAACCAAATCAATACACCCTAAAGACATGAAAGAAAGAAGGAAGTGCCAAATTATATTACTCTATTCCTAGCTTCAGTTTTGTTTTGGCAAATAACTGGAAATAAAGTGTGTGCCCTTAAACTAAGGAAGGCTGATCAGATTTGGTTTATAAATATAACAGAGCATTGTTATACCATAAGAAGTGACAGAAAGAATGAAACAGAGAAAACAGGGAAGATTTGTATCAACTGATGCAGAGTGAAGTGAATAGAATGAGAAAAATGATTTCACTTAGTGACCACAATACTACAAAGGAAAACACCTTTGAAAAGGCAGTCTTTGATTACAATGTAACAATAAAACTTTTTAAGAAGATAGTTGACAAAATATGTTATCTGTTTCTTGAAAGAGAAGTGACCAATTAGAGGTGCAGATAAGACATACATTTTAATATATGGGAAGTGTGATTTGTTTTGCTTGACTATAATATTTGTTTCAAGGGTGAACCTTTTTTTTTTGGAGGGAAGGGGGAAAATGAGAGTAAAAGAAGAAAGGATTAATGAAACATTTTTTTACTGCACAGATAAGAAGGAAGTTGAAAGGCAAGCAGGTAATCATTGGAACTAACTTGCTGAATTTGTTATATACTTTTTAAAGAAAACCAACAAACAAAATATAATGGAGATTCACAGTTTCACATGAAATCCTTTTCCCTGTTCTTTGTATATGGAATTTTTCGTGCTGGTTGATTTTGCCAAATTCAGAATAACAAAAAGAATTTTTAAAAATCCAGACAAAAGTGAGAAGACAAATGTACGCCTTCTTCAGATTTGTACATCATATTGTTTTTGACAATGTTGAGAAAGATGGATCTCCAAATGTCCTCTAGCTTGACTTTCAATGACGACTGAATATTCTTCTTTTTTTAAAATCCTAACATTCCATCTTAGAAGAAATACCCTGTATTGATTCCAAGGCAGAAGAGTGGTAAGGGATAGGCAATTGGGGTTAAATGACTTGCTAGGAAGTGTGTGAGGTCAGATTTGAACCTGGGACCTCACATCTTTGGACCTGGTTCTCAATTCACTCAACCACTTAGCTACTCCCCAAATGTTCTTCTAATGACACTGAATCCGTTATCACATACCTTTGCTCTGCTCTTACTACTAGTATCTCAAGAACAGGATCTGATCCAGTCCAAATGAGGTACTTGAACTTATGATCTGGAATTCATGAGTCCCTGGATCACTCACTGTGCCTGGCTTTACCACTTTCCAGACATTAAAGGTATCTCTAGCCAAGTCATGCCAAAACGAAGAATATGACAATGTGTACACGTTTAGGTCTTAATATGAAAAAAAGATATAGGGTATGAATAACCGAGAAATAAAAATAGTAGTAGATTAAAGATTAGAGTAGAATTCAATACCCTTGACAAAAATGTGATATAGTGGACATGGCACTATGCTTGGCATCAGGTTTGAGTTTTGTCTCAAGTTCTTATTATATGACCGTATAAAAGTTCCTTAATCTTAATGGGCTTCAGTTTCCCTTTATAATGAATGAGTTGGTCTCAATGACCTTTAAAGTCTCTTTATACTTTAAATCTATGATCCTTATGGCTATGTCTTGGTTTTTGTCTTGGTTTTTGTAAATATCTAGTACAGAACTTGGCACAGAGTAGGAATAAAATAATGCTTGCTCAATTTATTTGAAGGGTTCAGAATGACAAAATTGGGAAAGTGAAGATATTTGGTAAAATATATTATAGAAATTCTGGTTGTGAAGAGACTAAGGAAATACATATGAGATTATAATAACATACATAGATATTATAATGTTGAGCTGCTGGATTTTATAGGCTACTTTTAAAGTCCCTGGAAACTTATCTGTTTAGATCCTAATGCTGAAATTTAATGGAGAAAAGCTGGGAGCTCTGTAGGGAGAAGGTACCAGCTGAAGGATGGAAAGCAAATTGGGAGCAACCTGCTAATGCAACATAACCATCCCATGGCTAAGAGGGGATGTTTGCTTACAAAGTGATTGACTATATCCCTAAATGGGAAAAAAGGGGATGGTGGATCACAGGCATTTCCTACTGGGAAGTAAATAAAAGCAACTTTTTCAGGATGCTTGTACCTATCCTTGAGTAGACTGATAATGTATCATTGTGCCTTTTTTTCACAGTGTCTCCAAAACCTACCATTTTCCTTTTTTGTTGTTGTCATTTCTTCTAATATGATGGGTGTGATGTGAACCTAAGAATTCCTTTAATTTTGTATGATTATGCATATTTGTTGCAAAGATTTTTTTTCTTTGTTTTAATGGGGTTGGAGGGAGAAAAAGCAATTAAAATAAATTAATGAAAATTAATGAAAAATTAAAAATGAAATTTTAATAAAATATATCATCAAATACCAACAAAACTCAACTTAAGCATCCTTCTTTAGGTTAAAATATAAGCTTTTAAGAAATTTTACCAAAAGTCATAGTTATCCATAAGGATTATTTTGCTTAATGGTTTTGTTGGAATATACCTTTTTAATTTCTAAAATTCAAACATATTTTACTTTCCCAATTACATGTAATAACAATTTTCAAACAACGTTTTCCGAAATGATAAGATCCAAATTGTCTCCCTTCCTTCCTTCCCTCCTCCCTCTCAGAGATGGTAAGCAATTTGATCATGGATTATATATGTATTATCATGAAAAACATACTACATTCCCGTTTGGTCATTGTTGTTAGAGAATACTCATATAAACCCAAAATTTGTTTCTGTCTGCTGCAGCAAGTCAAAATGGATCAATAATAACAAGATAAACTTTTTTTAAAAAGGCAAATTTTGCTATTTATGTCATTTTCTGCCTAGTAAGAGCTCAGGTTTGTTAGCTGACTCCAGGGAAGCTTAACTAGTGTCCAGCTGGAAGTACCAGCAATGACTGCACTCACAAATTATTAACAATTCCCTTGTGGTTAATGGACTGACTGTGAAAAGGCTTCCATGCCTGACGGACCAAGTGGCTGGGCTTTTCACTACACAAGCACTGAGTATGTGTTGGCTAATGGTGAGGTAGTTCTGATTTACAGGCCACATAAGCTGGAGCCCTTGAACTTCTTTCTGTGGACATCAAACAACTGTGATGCTTTGCTTTTTCACATTTTTTTTTGCCCACAGCTTGTTTTAATGAATTCCCATTCCACCTTATGCCAGTGCATCTCGAGAGCCCCTGGATTTATTTAATTAGTGCTCACCTCTCTGTTCCACCAGGAATCAGCAGGTTTAAGATGCTGGCAGGAATATGGAACAGATCTCAAGTCAGGAGCACAGGGGTTTCAGGCTCCCTCAGTTGGGCAGCCACATTTACCCTTTTTCACTGAGCCTCACTGCCTGCAGATATGCTATAACCTGTAGCTGCTTCAGGCTGCCCTGACATCTGGAGTCAAAAGAGAGCTCTCTCACTGTGGTGACCCCTGATTTTATAAGTTTATTGTTGAATGACTGTGGGGCTCCCTTTGCTGGAAGATCACCCACAAAAAAATGGGACTCTGAAGGGAGTAGCTAGTTAAGAATATTCATATTGAGAGTCACCCAGCGGGGATTTGGACTCATATTCATTGACTGTTTGCTTCCAGCTCCAAAAAAGATTCTGAGCTTAATAAGAGAACCTTTGGATCATTAGGCCAAGGTCACCCAAACTATATTCCCCTTGTGGCTTTGCTTCTGATTTTCTGGACTCCAGTACCATGCCTTAGCTAAAGTAGAACCTTGAAACTCTATTTCAGTGCCTGTGGTCTCCTCACACTGGAACATCTCTTCACCATGCCAGCTCCCTTCTTCCCTTGGGGATTTTCCCCTGGGGCTCCTTTTTGGAAAGTTAAACTTTATTTCTCTCATATCTACTTTTGACTTTATGGTCTTTTATGTCATATCTAATGAAAATACTTTCCTACCCCCTTACCTCTTACCTTCTCAGATTTTCAGCTCCATTTCAAGAGTTGACTTTATGCAATGGAATATAAGCTTCTTGAGGGCAGGAATTGTGCTTATTTTTGCTTATATTTGTTTCCTCAGCTGTTACTACAATGCCTTCCTTAGGCAAAGCGAGGGCTTAATAAATTATTGTTCTCTTGAATTATCTCAAAAATCATCATTTCCCCAAAATATTCTCAAAATAGCCTGAAATTCCTAAAATTGATAAGCCTCATTTATAGAATGTAGACATGGGAAGACAATGTTTTCTATCCAAGTCTTGAGAATTTTTTTAAAAATTCTGTTAACCATTATTGGCATATATATGTGTATATATATATATATATATATATGTGTGTGTGTGTGTGTGTGTGTGTGTGTGTGTGTATAAATATTTAGATAAAGATAGACACATATGAATTTCAATTATATTGGATACTGGAATATATATGTATATTCATGTTTTAATAAAAACTCAATTCTACTGAATTTTTAGAAGAGTACAATGGAAAGAGTCAATAGACCAATGAGTCAATAAATAAAAATTTATTAAGTTCCTATTATGTGTTAAGGCACTGTGCTAAACAATGAGGATACAAAGAGCAAGTCTTGTTCCCCAGAAGCTCATATCTTAATGGTGGAGACAACATGTAATAAAGTATGCAAAACAAGCTATATAAAGGATAACTAGGAAATAGTCAACAAAGAGATGGCACTTGAATTAAGAGAGATTTAGAAATACTTCCTATAGATGATGGGATTTTATCTGGAACTTTAAGGAAACCAGGGAAATTATGAGGTAAAGATAAGGAGGGAGAATCTCTCAGGTATGGGGGAAAGCCAAAGAAATTGCCCCGAGTTGAGAGATGAAGTATAGAGGAAGGAAAAGGAAAGAATCAAGTGTCACTGGATTGAAGAATATGGCAGTGAGGTGGGAAGGGAAGGGATAAAAAGACTAGAAAGGTGGAAATAAATGTAGTTAAAATAAGTTTGTAAAATTTTTCTGGCTCAGCAAGACTCCTAAGATTTTGACTTCATTGAAGGACTAATATATAAGGAATAAAGGGAAAGAAGATATCAAAGGTCAAGGAAAAACCTTAAACTTTATTAATATTGATAAAAGTGAACATGTAAAGATAAATAGTTATTGAGCTATGTGCTTACTCTTCCATTTATGTAAAATCTTTGCAAAAATCATTCTGTACATGAATCAAAGGCATTCTTTTTTTTAAAACTCTTAACTTTTGTGTATTGGCTCCTAGGTGGAAGAGTGGTAAGGGTGGGCAATGGGAGTCAAGTGACTTGCCCAGGGTCACACAGCTGGGAAGTGAGGCCGGATTTGAACCTAGGACCTCCTGTCTCTAGGCCTGACTCTCAATCCACTGAACTACCCAGCTGCCCCTCAAGGGCATTCTTGATGAATGCATGAGTAAGGAACAAATAGACTTTCACAAGTAATCTTTAATAATGGACCATATCATTATCATTGTATTAGGTAAAAGATGAAATGACTGAGGAAATAAAAGTTTAATACTGATCATATTTAGTAAGCCATGAATGCCAATTGCTAAATAAACTGTAGATTTTAAAATTAATACCCAATATCTCCAAGTTTAATATTTATAAAATTTATTATTAAAACTAGAGTCAAACATGGCCTCAGCCACTTCCCAGATGTGTGACCTTGGGCAAGTCACTTGACCCCATTGCCCACCCTTACCACTCTTCCACCTATGAGACAATACACTGAAGTACAAGGGTTAAAAAAACAAAAACAAACAAAAAAAACTAGAGGGAGTTCACCTAAACTACTCATGTGGAAAAAGAGAGACAGAGGGAGGAATTATAGAGCTTATAAACAATTATGTGAAGACCTAAATGTACACAAAGGGAAAGGAATTGTGGGAAACTTAGTTCAAGGGTTCAAGATTCTAATTAATACAAAACTCAGACCAGGCTCCTCAGCTTTGGCATGGGACCCAGAATACAGGGGGAAATGGGTTTTTATGCATGAAAAACAACTAATCAAAGAAGACCGATTAAAAGAAAACAACCAGGATAAAAATTTAATTAATCCAATTTCTAATTGAAGAAAAGATTAAAGACTTTCTAAGTTGAGAGGGAGAGGGAAAATAGGAAGAATTCTATGAAATCAGTAAAAGAGGTATCCCACTCCCTCCAAGAGTCTATATTCAATCAAAAGAACATGTAAACTATACCTGATTGACCAGAATGGGACCAGTTTTCAGATAAAATACATAGGTTGCTTCAGATGTACAAGTGTGAGAAAATTCCTTGTATCAGTCTTTGGATCTTATTGAGTTTCTGGTCAGCATAGCCTGGGTCTCTAGGCAGCAGGTAGAGGGGGTCTATTTCCTAGCATTCAAGGCTAAGTTAAAAAAGTGCAATAAAGTTTTCTAAGAATTCTTCTAATTGAATAAAGATTTCTTACAAGATAAATTAGACTAGACCCATAATTGAGTAGAATGGGTAGGGTAATAAACGAATAGGAAGGGAACTGAGCCAGATCCAAACTTGAGTCACAAGACTGAGTCAGTAGAGATTACTCAATTCCCACTCCCATTTGTACTTAAAATATAAGCTTCTATTATGTCTGTTTATTCGTCTGCTTATTATGAAAACATTTCATTTGGTAGAACAAAATGCTAACTTAGAATCTTTTATTTTTTAACAGCATAATGTCTCCCATTCATATAAAATAAACATTCAAGATTCCTCAGAAGATTTAACCACCCAAATAACATTTTATAATGATCCCCCAGTAACAGAGTATAAAACATTAAATCGAGAGATGTATGTTTGAAAAATATGTCATGATGATGGAGCAAATCTAATCAGAGAATATAGGTCTAAGGGAAAATCTCTGTGGATGATGTGATTCTCCATATGCTCCTGATTGCAAATGATTCTATGCAGATTGTATTAAATACCAGAACATTGCAGAACTTCCAGAAGATAATTACATTGTAATAATTCAATAGAATTTGGTCTTCTTATCTACATAAAAAAGATCAAGTAGATGAAGGATATCTATTGCCCAAATTTCAACATCCATTTAGGTGGAAACCTGTTCAGAGCCTGTCTAGCAGTCTGTATCTCTAGGACGACATTAGATGGACAATGAGCTGAATCCAGAGTTGAAAAGGAGAAGAGTGGACTCTATTGCTTTTGGGAAGTGATAAAGTTCTTTAAATGATTCTAAGTTTCATATGGACGCAAAAGCTCATTTTTCACTAACAACATTTTACCAGTCTTGCTAAATGGTCACAAGACAGGGAATACCTCTGACTCTAAGTAAAACTAAGTATCACACTGAGGGAAATTGAGAAGTATTTGGTAGGTTTGAGCAGACTCCAATATATCACCAATAAGGGATTTGGAAGAAGAATGGAGAAAAGAACATCATCAAGGAATTTTATAACAGAAAGAGAGGATTATCTGGTCACATAAGAAGAGTAAGGGATGACAGGTAGACAGTACAAATACTTTATTGGCACCCTTACCATAAAGGAAAGAAAAAGTTCGGAAGGTCCTCCATATGTTTGATGGACTCTTTGAGGTGAACTTTTGGGAGAACATCATTAAGAGTAACACAGTATGGGCAAGCATGGATATGGATGCACTCTACATTATTGGAGGGAAATCCTGAAATACGATCAAATATCCATTTATGTATTTGTCTTTTCCTGAGTTAGTCCCATGCTCCATTAAGTAAAAAGTTTTGCCAGGACCAGAACAACCTTGACTATATGCCAAGGGATGATTCTAGAAGAAAGGTTATGACTATTAAAAAGTAGAAAGGTTTCAAAGTAAAGATAGAGAAGCGGGGAATATAAAAGGGCAGTTCATTTCCCCACTCCTTAAAATTCCAAAAAATACAAAATAGAAATAATGTTCAAGGATGGAACTTCCGGGATACCTCCCACTAAATAGTAGTATAACCTTTAATGATAATGTTTTACTTGTTGCTATTTTTAATTTACCTTACACTGATATGTAGTTTGATTTTAATTTGGTTTTGATGATTAGATGACATCCTTAGGAAGAGGATGAGAAATGAAAAAGCTTTGCAGTGATTTGGGGGAAAAAGATATTAGAGAAAGAACAATTTGGGTACTTGTTAATATGCATGTAAAAAAGGAGAAAGCTAAACCAGTTGCGTAATGTTCCCAAAAAACAATTTGATGTATTTTTCAATGACTATTACTTACCATGTAGTGTGAAACCTATGTTTACAATAGTTGCTTTTTTCTATTTGCTTGTGTCTATTTTGATCTTGGTTCCATACACTGGATTAAATGCTCTTATTTTAATAGATTTACTCAGTTAGAAGATCCTGTTGATGCTAGAAAGCATGGCTTCTGCAGTGGGTAATCTGACGAATCAGCAGCCCACCAGCAAGGGGATAATGTTAGCAGGCTTTTCATTGGAATTTCATGAATATCATGCTGAGTGATGGTTTGAGTGGTTTACTTGAATATTTAATCCATTTGAAGTATATATGGAGGAACAGTAGAAAGGATTGCAAAAAGGCACATATAAATTACAAGAATAGGTTGGGGACACCTCTTATGCTTCAGCATTAATTGGGCTACTAATTCCAGATGTTACTAATCCATTTACCTGTGATAAGGCACCATTTTTATAAGATATATATGTATATATGTATATATATGCATATATATATATATCTTTTTTATTTTCCCCAGTCAACTTGATACCCTTCTCCCTAGCAGGCTCAATAGTCTCAACTTCTAACTATCCATGACATATGCACCCTTACTATCAATCCATCCTTATGGAAGTCATTCAGTATTGAGTAGAAAGATGGGACCATGAATGCAGTACTTTAGAAATCACATAGTCTGTTACTCTTAGGGAATAATTACTCCTTGCAGCACAAATTGGGATTGCAGGAAGCACCATGGAAAACTAATTCAATTTAATTAATAAGACATTGTTGACTGTCAGCTATGTTCCAGGCATTGGGTAAAATAAATAACAGATCCTGTTTTCCAGGATCTCACATCTTTCTGAGGGAAAACAATATGACTGCAGATAAGTAAAGAGAAAATATCACAAAACTTCTACAAAGTAATGAGGAGGGACTAACAATGAGGATTAGCAGGAAGACCTCATCTAGGCTTTTTAACTGAGTCTTTAGTAGAAATAGAGATATGAAGATTTAGATGTGGAGAGGACTGGTCTTTTGGACTGTGTCTGATTCAGTCCATCACCTTATAATTTAAGTTCATCATTGGAATAAAATTAGGCACTCATACATCATTCAGCAATCAATAAAAGATTTATCTATCCATAGCAAGAAAAGTATATTCAACAATGGTGTGAATTGAGGCCATTTCCAGTTAATTCAGCTGCATGAAGATCCTTTTCCTGAGTTTCCCATTGTCATCTGCCAGCCAGCTAAGCAACAGAGAGTGCTTTAAACTCCTTCCAGCTGTTTTGGAGTCAGATGAGCAGAAAGTGATGTCGACTGCCTATTCCTTTAATCCCCTGAGTCAGTGAAGTCTCCATAGTTTCAGTACTTTTAAAGAAAAAGCCTCACTTGCATGAGGAAAGGGGTTAAGATACTGCTCTACCCAAAGTAGGTATTCTAAACACAGGAACCAGTTTAAACCAAAACATGGAGGTGGAGAATAAGAAGCTTTGGGTGGGGATAATAAGTAGGACAGTTTAAAAACACAAAGTGCGTAAGGGGGGGTAATATGAAATTTTGGGAAAGATAGGCTGGAGGCAGACTGTGAAAGACTTGAAGTGATAAAAAACAGAAGTTAGAATTTTATCATATCAGCAATAAAAAAAAATCCCACTGAGGGAGGATCCTTGAGTGAGTGCATAATATAGCCTTACCTTTGCTTTAAGGATGCTGCAATTCTTGATCAATGAGTTGGATAAAGGCATAGATGGCATACATGTTTGGTTTCCTAGGAGACTCATGATACCCTTGATACTTGGGGACATTGGTAGAAAAATGGTGAGACTCAGTGAAGGTATAAAAAGGCAGCTGAGTGATATAATGGATAAAGTACTTGAGAGCCAAAGTTATAGATACCCAAGTTAAAAATCTATTATATTACTATAGTATTAGCTGAATAACCTCTCTGACTGCCTCAGTTTCCTCTTCTGTAAAATGAGGATAATAGTAGTACCTATGACAGGAATGATGTAAGGATGAAATGACATAATATTTATAAAGAGTTTTGCAAGTCTTAAAGTGTTATATAAATGCTAGCTATTTTTATTATGAGTTCTATTTTGAACATGTTGAGTTTGAAACATCCATGGAATATCCAGTAGGTGGTATTTAGAATTCATTTGGTGATGCAGAATTGCAGCTCAGGAGAGAGAAGAAAGTTTAGATGTGTAGATTCAGTAGTCATTTTATGGAGGTAGTAACTGAACCCATGATTTGAATCCTAGTTTTGTCACCAGTTTCATGACAATATGCAATTCATGCTTCTCTGAGCCCAATTTATTTCTATATAAAATGGGAATAATGACTTTTAAACTAACTATTCATAGGGACATAGAGCAATATAGAATGCGAATGAAAGTTCCCAAGTTGTCAGCAAGGGTTCTCAATGACTAAAGCCTCTGTGAGTACTCCCCATAGAACTTCAGATCTAAGAATTCTTCCATCACTCCTAGACAAGGAAGCTAGCATCTGAAAAGGCAGTGATTCTCTCCATCTACTCAGTCCATCTGATGGTAAAAATAGTTGGCATTTATACAGAGCTTTAAGGTTTGCAAACCACTTTGCATGGTAATTCATTTCATCCTCTCAACTATCCACTGAAATAGATGCTATTAATATTCCTGTTTTATGGATAAAAAAAAACTAAGAAATGTTAAGTGACTTTCTAGGATCTCATAGCTAGTAATTTTCTTAGGTAGTATTGAATCTTCCTGACATCAAGCCCTCCACTCCTTCCACTCAGTAACCCAGCTGCCTAGAGTAACCTATGAAATGGATATCCCTCCATTTAATAGAAATAGGAACTATTGAGGCAAGGAATTTATTAAGATTATTGCAGGATTCATATTTCCATGTTCATCATGTTGCAAAAAATACTCATATATAGAAAAACCTCATGAATAAAATAAAGAGCAAAAGGGGTATACTTTCATCTGCAAAAAACAAAAAAAACAAACAAAACAAAAAAACAAAACAAAAAAACACTATTGCAGGCTTGGAGAAGAATTAAAGTATGATCCATCCCTCTTGATCTTGGCTCCTGAAATACCCACTAAGTAATCAAGTCACTTGGGAAAGTCTAATGTCATTGACTATGTAGATGATGTAAATAAATAAGTAATCTTCCTTGTATGAGAATAAACTAAGTGAAACTCAGCTAAGAACACTTAACTGAAAGAGGGAAAAAAAGGCCTAAAGGAGATTTAGGAGAGCAATAACTCAGACTTCTTTAGTTCTCACGGTGACTCAGCTTGATACTTTTTCATAGGAGCAGCCAGCATCTCTCTCCATTTATTGGAGTTAAATTGCTTCTTCTTCATGTGGCAGTTTTCTGTTGGTGAAGGCCGCCAGCGCCACGCTAATTTATTTGTTCAAGTCAGTAGCACTCAGCTCCCTACAGAGGCTACAAAATTAAAAATTGTCAGTTCCCATAACTGCCTGACCTTTTCAATTGGAAAAGTTCAGAGCTTGGCCCACTGGGGCCAAGAGGTAATTCTGCCAGGAGCAGCCGTTGTCCTCAAAGAGTCAATGTAAATATTTCAACAGGTAAATAATCAGTCAGAGAGCTTAGGCAAAATATCGCTCACATGGAACAAAACGAACAAGACAAAACAAGATGACAAGATGTCATACATAGGGTAAATTAAAAAAGAAAGAATCTTTTTATAAAAAATAAAGGCATATCATTCTCCTCCCAACATCTCTGGATGACTTATTAAGGAGAATTGAGTTAGAGCAGATGTAGTGCTTTAAAAAATGAAATAACACACATATATACCCACATAGACAAATGCCTTCATTTGGGGGTCATTTTCATTATCAATATTACATTTTCATAGTCTTTTTTTAAACCTTGTGCATTAATTTAATAAAAGTTGTTTATAGTCTTTATCAATGAGTGCGGTAATGGTGTTATCACAAAAGAAATCCAGAAAGAAAATTTGCAAATCTCTTTCAGTTGAAGTGAAAAGTGAGTAAGAGAAAGGAATCTGTTATTTAAAGTATAAGATCTATTGATAAGTTAAAGTTAATTAAGGAAGCTGGATACTTTATTGTAAGTTGTTTCAAGAAATAAAACAATGCATTAATATTGAAAGTCCCCTGAACTCTAAATCATCTATCTAATGTCTTGGGCATGCATTGGGGTCATAATGGTTTGTGATGGGTTAAATTAATCCATGCTAATATATTGCCCTTCCTGGATAATAGAATAGTTAACATGGTGATAAATATTGAGAATTTCAGCTGTCAGTAAATTAAAATATTTTCATATTGGGGAGGGTAGATCATTGATGCCTTTCTGGAAAACTAGGTATATTAAGTACTAGAAAGGGACCTCAGAGACCATCTAGTCCAACCACTTCATTTTATAGATGACAAAATTGAGAAATTTGTTAGTGAAGTGACTGTCCAAGGTCAAATAGAAAATAAATAGTTGAGAGAAGATTCAAATATCTGACTCTAAAAATTGCTTGTGCACTTTGTCTATGCCTTCATCTTTCTTTTGATAAACATATTTTAAAAATAGGGATAAACACAAATTCACTGGAGAACTTCTTGACCCCTTGAACCCTTGACAAGTATACTTTCAAAATCTGGTCATCTAACACAGGTCTGATTCCATCAAATTGCATTTTTGTTTAATCCATATTTCTTTATCTTATACACCAGAAGTGGGAGACACTGTATCACAAGCTTTGGTAAAATAAGTCAGTTATGTGCATAGAACTCCCTTCATCTACTAGTTTAGAAATCCTGAGGAAAAAAGCAGCCATCTAGTCTGGCTTAATTTTTCCTAGAAGCAGCTAAAATGACTTTTTGAAATCATCACTTGCCTTTCATGTTGACCAAATATCATTTTATTAATTAGGGACTGACCAAACATTTTCTCTAGGGATCAAAGTCAAGCTCACTGGTCTATAGTTTATAGACTATTTTCTTCTTTTTTTAGAAAATAGGGACAACTCTTTCCTAATCTTCTGGTACTATTTTCCATAATCAATTAAACATATCATTTATAATGGTTTAGTCCTCCATCACATCTACCAGTCCTTTTAATACTAGAGGATGTAGTAAATCTGGGCCAGGTGACTTGAACTCAGAAAAAGCATCTAGGGACTTTCTTACCATCTCTTCATATTTAGTATTGATTCCCTGTTAGTCATCTGTGTTCTATCTTTTCCTGTGCAAAAGTTAATCTCAATAGTAGAGAAAAGAGAAGCAAAATAAAAATTGAATGGCTCCTCCTTTTTCCTGTCACCATTTATCATTATCCTATCCACTCCAAAACAAAGGACCTAATCCTGCTTTGACATTCCTTTTTCTCCCAATATGTCAGAAAAAACTTTCTTTTGTCCTTAACTTTCTTTATCAGCCTGGATTGTTATAAGCTTTGTTACTCTTGACACTATTTATACAGCGTTATGCTATTGCTTTATCCTTATCCCTCATTACATAGCCTTGTTTCCATTTATCTTTTTAAAATCTAAGATGGTTGTTTGGTGAATTCCCTGTGTATTTGTATTGATATCTTTAGACCACTCATTCTCAAAACGGGTTCCCCAAAGACCTTTCAAGGTATCTATGTGGTCAACATTATTTTCATAAAAATGCTAACATGTTATTTGCCTACACCAATTGCAGAGAGGCAAACTTGTGGGTGACTATTATCCCAATTGATAGCTCATGAGTTCCCACCAGTGGGTTTTTCCTTAACTATCAGCTAGTAGACTAAATTCTTTAGAAAAGGTATTGATTCAAATGGAATATCAAAGAAAGAAGTTAAAAAGCATTTCCATCATTATCAGTTGCACACTTTGGGATGTGAAATTACAAACTTAAAAAACAAGGAGAGTTAGGCACACCAACAGACATGAATATTTAAAGTGGGTGTTTAACAACTGACTCTCCCTGCAAAACAATTCATAGGACACACTTTTAAGCTTTATTAATACTATCATATTGTATACACTTTCTAAAGTCTTGACAATCAACAAGACAATAAACTGACCTCTGGTTTGTAAGCTTTGCCCAGTTCTGAGGTGTAAATGCTTATATCAATACTTTATCAGTCTATTTGAGGTGCTTCATGCATTCTCTATGCAAGCAATACAAACAGCAACAACTCTGGAACTTCAGGTCTTTGAAGTCCTTTTGCTTTTCAGAAGACTCTCATAAAATTTGCTACAAGTTTCTCAGGTGTCCAGTTTGACCCTTTACAGATTACAGCATCTTTCCTGGGTGACAGGTCAGCCCAGCTCCTTTGGTGGTACAGTGTCTCAATTGATCAAACCAATCTGTTTCTGGGCTGTTGGTGTCGGACCTCCCCAAGATCCACCACTACTGGGAAGTGGCTACCAACTATGGCCAGGAAGGTTTCTCTGTCAATGTTGAGGTGCTTCCAGATTGGGCCAGGTAAACTGAGCTTACTCTCCTATTAACAGCTGCAGTTTTTTTTCACCTTCAAGCACTAGCTTGGCTAGATATCAGTGCTCTCTTTAACTGGAATGTTACTCTGTTCTGCTAGAATGACACTACTCTTTTAGCTAGGAAAACAAACTCAAGTTTAGTATGGGTAGAATCTTTTCTCCTTTAACTCCCTCAAAGTCTCTGATCTAAAGTTGTTGTTACTTCCAGGTAGGAGAAGAGAGAAAATTCACCTCTCCTAGTGAAAAATTCTTCTGCCTTTCTTAAGTAAGCACTACATGTTACCTCAGGGTGATTAGTTTCAGTTCAGACATTTTTATTTCTCATCCTTCTTTGGAAATCTCATGTAGATGAGTGGCTAGTGACATAAGTAGGAGCATAGTCTTTTCCCTAGAGATAAGTTCAGAGATTTGCTGACCTTTTCATATTTATATAAGTATTCAAGCCTCACACACTTTTTAGGGTGGGGAATGTCTATTTTGTACTTGAAGACTTTTGTCTTCACTCTTCAAAATATCTTTCATTTTATTCCCATCATCAGCTTTTGCCAACATGTTAATGAGGCATCCCTCCTATATTTAGCCCAAAGAAGAGAAGATTTAGAGGACACATGAAAGCTGTCTTTGAATATTTGAAGGGCTGTTTGAGTAGGCAGGCAAAAAGTGTTAGATTGTTCCATTTGGATCGAGAAGCCAGAACTAGGGCCAATGAGTGAAAGTTGCCAAAGTAAATTAGGCTTGATGTAAAAAAAATAATAATCTTAACTATTTTAGGTATCCAAAAGGGGAAGGGGGCCGCCTGAACTTACCAGATATGTTATAGAGGTGATTACTTTTTGGAATGACTTGGACCTCATGGCTACTAAGGTCCCATTCGAGTCTTAGATTCTGTGATTCTATGATTCCAAATTCAGCACTTTCTCCACTGCACAGAATGACAGTCCTTGAAAGTATCTTAAGAATGATCTATACAAAACCATACCAGGAGAAGAGCCACATTTACACAATCTATGACAAGCTGTCATCCAGCCTTCACTTCTAGTGAAGAGCTGACCCCTATCTTCTGAGTTAGTTTAGTCCAATTTTGGAGAGCTCTAATTATAGAGCATTTATTTTCTTACATCAAACCTAAATGTCTCTCTTTCTCTACATCTCTGAATGTCTCTTTGTCTCAGTCTATATTTCTCCCATCAGTTTTCAACTGATGATTTTAGTACTCTGGTGCTTTGAAATCAAAAAGAAAGAGAAGAATTACACTTCCATATGACTTTCAAATAATTTAATAACACTATCAGGCTCCTCTCCCTCTATCTTCTGTTCTCTGGAATAAACATCCCCATTTGTCTTTTGAAATTGAATTCTTTCCCCTTTCAAACCTAGTCAGCTTTCCCTGAAAATATTTCAGTTTGTCAACAACATATGACATCTAGAACCAAACGTGGTGTTTGGGACTGACTCTAGTCCAACAGGACTATGAACCTATGATTCTAGGCAATGTGCTATTACATTGTATCATTACTTTAGCCATTGTAGCCACCAAATTGTGTTGATTCATTAAGCTTAAAGCCCTCTAAAACTCTCAATCTTCTTTAAAAATGAATTTTATTGATAACTTTGTTTTTTTGCTTCAACTAAATTTAATCTATATCTTTACCTCCCCTCCACAATTCTTTTAAAAATTAGTTGTGGCATTAACACATCTCTTATAACCTATACTTGTGAAGTTTTGTTTTTGAACCGAAGAATAATTTATCCCTACTAAATTCCAATTTACTAGATTTGGTTCAATAACTGAGCCTGTTCAAATAATTATGAGTCTTGATTCTGTCACCCTCTGGGTCAACTACCCTCTCAATGTACTGTGATCTACAAATTTGCTAAATATGCTATGTCTTTATTGAAATTATGATTAAAAAAATTAAATCCTAGAGACTTCCTGGATAAGATGGCAACAGAGTAGAAGCAGATGCTTAACCTCTCCTAAGCCACACATATAGGACCCCTCAAGAAGACATAAAAACAAATCCAAACTAATGAAGGGACCCCACAACAGGGCACAGCATTGAAGGTACGTGGGATTGGGGCATTTCTATGCTAGAAGGGGGTGAAACAGCTCTCACAAAACGTGAGCTGAGTAAACCCCTCCACCACCTACAGTGCCAAAGGCAGCTCACAAGAGCTAGAGTGAGCTTGGGGCACCCATTAAGTCCTTGCCAGCTACCTGGGGTCACCAGAGCCTGCTCCTGAGAGTAGCAAGACTTAAGACCCCAAGAAGCTAAAGAACACGCGGACTTTAAACACAGACCCTAAGAGCAGGCACAGACTCAGAGCTTCAGACAGAGAAACAAGTGAGGGGACTTGACCCTGAGAACACTTGTTCTGAGAACACTTGAAACAGAGAAAGAAAACTACAGACCAATCTCCCTAATGAACATAGATGCAAAAATCTTAAATAGAATACTAGCAAAGAGACTCCAGCATGTAATTAAGAAGATCATCCACCATGATCAGGTTGGATTTATACCAGGAATGCAAGGATGGTTCAACATTAGGAAAACCATCCACATAATTGACCATATCAACAGTCTAACAAACAAAAATCACATGATTATCTCAATAGATGCTGAAAAAGCCTTTGACAAAATACAGCATCCATTCCTATTGAAAACACTGAAAAGTATAGGAATAGAAGGACCTTTCCTAAAAATAATAAACAGTATATACCTAAAACCATCAACAAGCATCATATGTAATGGGGATAAATTAAAAGCCTTCCCAATAAGATCAGGAGTGAAACAAGGATGTCCCTTATCCCCTCTATTATTTAACATAGTATTAGAAACACTAATATTCGCAATTAAAGAAGAAAAAGAAATTGAAGGTATCAAAGTAGGCAAATGAGGCAAGCTATCACTCTTTGCAAATGATATGATGGTATACTTAAAAAATCCTAGAGAATCAAATAAGAAGCTTGTAGAAATAATCAACAACTTTAGCAAAGTTGCAGGATACAAAATAAATGCACATAAATCATCAGCATTTCTATTCATTTCGAACACATTAGAGCAGCAAGAGGTAGAAAAAGAGAAACACCATTTAAAATCACCCTAAAAAATATAAAATACTTAGGAATCTATCTACCAAAACAAACACAGGAATTATACAAAAACAACTACAAAACACTTTCCAAAAAATTAAAACTAGATGTAAACAATTGGAAAAATATTGATTGCTCATGGGTAGGACAAGCTAACATAATAAAAATGACCATTCTACCCCAAATTAATTTACCTATTTAGCACCATACCTATCAAACTACCAAAAAACTTTTTTACTGTATTCAAAAAAAAACTATAACAAAGTTCATTTGGAATAACAAAAGATCAAGAATATCAGGGGAAATAATGAAAAAAAATGTGAAGGAAGGTGGCCTACCAGTACCAGATATTAAACTATACTATAAATCAGCAGTCATCAAAACAGTATGATACTGGCTAAGAGACAGAAGGGAGGATCAGTAGAATAGACTTCGGGTAAGTGACGTCAGCAAGACAGGGTATGATAAACCCAAAGAACCCAACTTTTGGGACAAAAATCCACTATTTGACAAAAACTACTGGGAAATATGGAAAACAACATGGGAGAGATTAGGCTTAGATCAACATCTCACACCCTACACCAAGATAAATTCAAAATGGGTGAATG
>NC_058132.1:528460834-528499654 GCF_016433145.1 Gracilinanus agilis
CCCTCCTCCATCTCACCAGCTTAGACCTACTTCTGACACTTCTCCTGAACCACATCTGGAATTCTTTCTTCACATAAAATGCTTGTTGGCTGACATTAGATGGCCTGCTTCTCTCCTTAAATCTTCCAAATAAATATGGAAGTTCTTCCTCTTCTTCTTAACTTTGATTGAAAATAGGGAGAATATTCTTTTTGCCTTCAATTCCATATGTTTGTGCATATTTTTAATCTTCCTTACCCTTGCAGGGCCTTAAAAGAGAAAGGTGAATTGTTCTCAGTAGCCTAGGGAGAGCAGTGCCTTCTTGAAACTCTTTTCCCCAGCTAGAGATGAATACATTTTGGTGGTCAAATAAGATATGACACTGAATTAATTCAAATCCTGTAAATTATTTTAACCTTTATGGTCCACCAATGAGGGAAAGCCAAATACCCCAACCCCATTTTATTGCAAAGGTACCTATTTAACGTGGCCCTAATCAGTATGGTTCTATGATTTTCTCCAGCTTAGTTTAGCAGCACTTGAATAGAAGCAAAGGAGGCAGATGTTGGAATTAGTCCAAAGTTGGTTTTTGGGGAGACACGTTTGGTGAGGCAAGAAATTTGATTGCAGCCTCTAATGAAATGATTCACAAAGGGATCAAGCTAGGAAAGAGAGGAGAAAGTAGCCAGTGCAAGGATAATGGTCTATCAAGAACTCAAATACAGAGGAATTGGTGGCAGAGAGTGTCAATAAAGAACCCAGTGCATGAGACAGATCAGGGAATGACATGCCTGCATCACACAGTGGCATGTCTACGTTGCACAACACACATACATCATGCAACACCAGGCAACAAGAAGAGAAACACCATGTTGTGACCCGGCTGCACCATGGAAATAAAACACTTTGCCATGTGGCAACACACCATCATCATGAAAGTCCATGAAAATGCATGTGACAAGCCTGAATCATATAAGTGGTCTGCTTTTGTTATAAAGCATCACAGAAAAATATGCCTGCACAGCTCTGAGTTTATTGGCAGTTCACCTCATTGACTGAAATTAGAAAGAATAAAGGGGAGAAAATCCTGAAGATTTCACTGAAAATACACTGTTGTTGTTTAGTCATCTTTCAGTCATGTCCAACTCTTTGTGAATGCATTTGAGGTTTTCATGGCAAAGATACTAGAATGATTTGCTATTTCTTTCTTTGATCCATATTACAGATAGGGAAACTAAGGCAAACAGGGTCAAGTGACTTGTCTAGGATCATATAGCTGAGCAAATGTCTGAGGCCAGATTTGAACTCAGGAAGATGAGTCTTTCTGACTCCAGACCCAGCACTCTATCCACTACACCTCCTACTTGGCCTGTGCACATACACCAGGAAACCTCAATGACAGCAGATTAGAATCTATCTCCTTTCAAAAGAATCTAAGATTAAAAAGTTTTTAAAAATTTCTTTCTTTGATAATTACATTAAAATTCCCAGATATTTCCCTCCTTCCTTCCTCTGTTTATGCTAGAGAAGGTATAATTTGACAAAAAAGATAGATGTAGATATAAAACTCCATTTTGTTTATTTCTATTTATATCAATTTTCTCTGGAGATGGACATACACAAGTCATTCTTCAAACATTATTTCTGTTGCTGTATATAATATTCTCTAGGTTCTGCTTGTTTCACTTTTTGGTAGAAACTATATATATATATATATACATACACACACATATTTTATATATACATTTATATTTATATTTATACATACATATATATACACATATGCACATATACATATATACGTATATACATTTATTTATTTATTGCTTAAATTGTCAGAATAGCAAGGGACCTTAGAAGTCATGTAGTTCAATTTTGAACTGAAGCACAGTTCTCACTTGTAATATTAAGTAATTACTTAGTCTCTGTTTAGTAGTATCATAATTATCATCTTATGTAACACATAGTATTTATTATATACCAGGCACTGTCCTAAACACTTTACAATTATTATCTCATGTGATCCTCACAACAACTTTGCTTTTTATCTTTATCTTTTATTTTTTATTTAAAAAAGATATTTAACTTTTATCTTTATTTTATGATGAGGAAACTGAGGCAGATAGTGGTTAAGTGACTTGCCACAGCAAGTATCTGAGACTGAATTTGAACTCAAGTCTCAGGACTCTAGGCCTAACACTTTATCCATTGCTCCACCTAATTATCTCTAAGCAGGGATTCTTAATCTGAGGTCCCTGAATATATTTCAGGAGGTTCATGAACTTGGACAGAAAATAGTTATATCATTATATCCTTTACTCTCTATCTGAAATTTAACATTTCTTTCAGTTATTTAAAAATAATTCCAAAGAATTCATTGGCTTCCCTATTCTAACCAAAGGGTCCATGACCTACATAGATAAAAAGTTAAGCATTCCTGATCTGAGGAAAACAAGCCTTACGTCCTGTGGAAGCCCATTCTATTTATTTTAGGAGCATTCTGATGAATAAAGTTCTTAGATCAAATTAATAGTGTCACATACTTTAGGGGTTCAGTTGAATAGCTGGCAAAGTTGCTCCCAGCTTGCTGTATTCTGGAGTCTATACCCCCCCTTGGAATCACTGACAGTTGCTGATTAGTGTGTATAACTACACACATACACACAAACACAGAAAAATATACAGAAACATTTTTGCCACATGTGCCCAATGATGCTGGATACCCTTCTCTGTGGATGGGAAATTGGAAGTTAGCTCAGCTGTTGTACTTCAGATAAATATTCCCTTGATGGCTATAATCAGGGCTTACTTATAAATTTATGGTGTACACAGTGCATGGGCCCTGGAGCAGCATAATTCATAGTTTTAGCAATACTGATGCTTAGGAATTTCCCCACCACTAAAATGGGAAGAGACCTAGAACCAAATAACTGTGCCCTGTGCTACTTAGCCTCAGTCTCTTTAGGACCTTCTTATGGATCCAGAAGATTTAAGTAAATGAGAACCCAAATGTCTTGCCTCTGGATCCAGGGATCTTATGAAGGCTTGAGCAGACTGTGGATCCCTATAAAGTTTTTTGCATTAAAATCTTGATTTAGTAATTCAATGTGGGATTGGAGAAGTTTAACATTTTGGAATAACAGAGCACTCTCTCAATTTTTTTCCCTTTTCTTTTTAGGAAGGCAGATATTTCCTACAGCTTTCAAATTATTTTTACTATCACCAGTCACTTGGTAAAGTCTCTTTTTAGAACTTTTGATGCCTATGACCTCTCCCTGCCATGGAATAATTCAGGTATGTTCTA
Source organism: Gracilinanus agilis (assembly GCF_016433145.1). Lineage (NCBI taxonomy): Eukaryota > Metazoa > Chordata > Mammalia > Didelphimorphia > Didelphidae > Gracilinanus > Gracilinanus agilis. The sequence continues at coordinate 528,464,118 of NC_058132.1, forward strand.
TTAGCTACCATAGAAATAATACAGCCCATCAGATATACTGAGCAGACTTTATACATTTCCCAAGTCAATAGAATGAGCTCTAATAACCTGAAAGATTGACTGGTTGTATTGGAATCCAGACCTTTGATTCCATCAAAATTCTAGGTGTGGAAATTCCTGTCATCAGTGCAAATCATCAACTTGTCTGTAACTTACAGCCTTAAAAAGTAGTCTGGGGACCCTTTGAAGTTAAGAGAATTCCCTGTGGCCACACAGCTAGCTGGTATGTAGCAGAGGGAGGACTTGAACTCAGGTCTTTCTGATTTCCAGTCCAGGTCTCTGTTCTCCATGCCACGCTGCCTTCAATTTCTATCTAACATTGTTCACTGGTTCTATAAATGCATGATGACAGGGGAAATGACACAATAGCAGGTAGTTAGTTTTACAGAAACAGTGTTACCTATATTATAAATTTTAATAATAATAAATTATATTATAAATCATAAATTACTTATATTATTTTAAATTACTTTTTTGTTTGTTTTGTCTTGCTTTTTTGTTGTTTTTTTAAACCCTTACCTTCCAAATTGGAATCAATCCAAGGCAAAACAGTGGTAAGGGTGGGCAATGGGGGTTCAGTGACTTGCCCAGGGTCACACAGCTGGGAAGTGTCTGAGGCCAGATTAGAACCTAGGACCTCCTGTCTCTAGGACTGGCTCTCAATCCACTGAGCCACCCAGCTGTATATATATATATATAAATTACCTATATTATAAATAAATTATAAATGAGCCTCAAGAATGTTATAATAGGTTTTGTTTAGTTGGATTTAGTTACAATGGGGCTTAGTTACAATGCATTAGTACTGTTATAGTTGATCAGAGGAAACTTAGGTAGGATGTGCCTGTAGAAGGATTGCTTGATTGGCATTTTAAAGTTTTTGTTTCCAAAAAACACCATTAACAGTCTGGTCCCTGAGTAGCTAGGTAGAAGCAAATCCCCCTGCTTTCCCTCATCTGACTTTCAATTAAATCGAATTCATTCAATCATGACGCATCCACTTCACTTCTCTATCTCTCTGTACCTAAGACTGTATTTATAAACAATTTAGGCATATGGGCTACTGGATTAGGAATATAATTAAAACCGTGTGCTGCTAATGTAGCTGTACAAAACAACATTTACACTGTTTTCACATAGTGGTGATTAATCCGTTGCTTGTGAAGGACAAAATGCACTCTGTGTGCCAGATGTATCAGCCTGTTTCCTCCATTTCTTCCTGGAGCCCCAAGCTCCAAACTCCTCCTGGACCTTTTCTCTTTTCAGAATGTTTCATGCCTATGACCTCTCCCCGCTGTGGAATAATTCAGGTATATCTCAACAGCTGCCACAGAAATGCTAGAGCCCATCAGATATATTGGGTGTACTTTATACATTTCCCAAGTCAACATGATGAGCTATAATAACCCGAAAGATTGGCTGGTTGTATCAATATTCAAGGGTTGACATGGATTTCTCCTCCCATCTTGGATGGAAGCCGCTGTAGAAAAAAAAAATCAAATGGAAATTCAACCACTCGAGTCAAGGGCAAGTGAAATTGATTTTTTAAGGGCTGGCTCCAAGCCATAGAAACCAGGAAAGTTGAGACCAAAATGGTGCCTGAAGCTCTCACTAAAAATTGTTGAAATTATGGAGAAAGAGACAAATAATGGAAGAAAGGGACCTAAATGCCTCATTTATTGGCATGCACAGTTTACTGCAAAGTAAGTTAGAGAAACCCCCTTTACAATTAAAGATAAACTGCCTCGAGAGCACAGTGTGACTGTACTAAAAGGACATTTGCTGAAATTTAGGCAAAATGAGAAAACATCACAGATCTTTTCTTACAACTAGATAGAGTCCATTTGCTTAGGCGATTTTTTTTTGTAAACAAACAGAAGTTTATACTCTCTAATGGGATCCATAAATAATGTTCTAATGAAATAATAAAACCCATTTGTTTGTGAAATCTAGGACCAAGATTTTTTCCCCCAGCCATCTTGTTATTTGGATCCCTTTTGTCTGTGAACCCTGTTACCCATCTGTTCCTCTTCATTCTTCACTTGTTTCTGCCTTGACCAGCTTGCCTTTTTTTGTAAACACAAAAGCCCAGTCTCTGAGTCTGGGCTCTGCATCGTAGGGTTGGCAGGAGAACACAGTGAGATAATGTATGTAAAGTCATTCTGAAAATTTAAAAGGACACTATAGTAAAGGTAAGAAGCACAAGTACCAAGATCCTAAAAGAGTACTGCGCTGTCAAAGCTGTTTATACTGCTACAGCAGCATTATGCAGAAGTTGCTCTATGTCTATTGATCAGCCAGAGAAGTGATTACCTGTAACAGCGCCTGAAAAGTCACCAAGGACAAATATTAGTTGTATAATATTTGTATTCGATAAAATCAGGCCTGTCCTGTTCCTAGGAAGAGAAACCACTTTCTAAGGACCCATTTATATTTTCTTTCTAGCCATGTCTGATAAAGTAGAGGCAATATGTATTTCAACATTATTGCAGTATTATTATCAGCCCCAGCAATGATGTAATATTCATGGGACATCAATAATATATTCTGTGTTCTTTATAATAAAACAAGTTTTACTTTTCTTAAAAGTCATCTGAGCTTTATAAGCTTGGAAATTAATATCCTAAAGGCCCAATTTATCTCCTTTGCATCTTAACATTTTGATTTTTATCTCTTCAGATTTAACTATGTTTGTGTGCACATCATTTGTACATGATGAATTACAAGGGAGTTAATTTAAATATTGTTTGTGGACCAGCCAGCCTGGGTATTGCTGTCCAGGATACATAAATATTGCAACAGATCTAGTTTTATATATCCTCAACCAATGATTCTTTAGCAGGCATTGCAAAGAATTAGAGAGAGAGGGAGAGAGACAGATCAACAATAATTAGTGCTACAATTCTAGCAGGCATGGCCATGAAACCCAGAAGAAATTATTTTTTGGTTCTTCGGGTCCCACCAGGATGTTTGGGTATTATGTGACTTACTAGCACTTAGTGGGACCCAGTGGCCCGGGGAATGGTGTACCTAAGGGGAGTCTTACCTCCTCTAATGAGAGGAACTTTAGCTAGCTGCCAAGGTTTGCATACATTTCATCGGTGCCCTAGCTTTTCCTCGTTTCCACATTAAAGAGTAATTTTTTTCAGTTTCTTGTGACAAGCACTTACTCTTTTACTCTTACTCTTGTAATAAGAGGAGATCAGTTTAAAATGAATAGAACTTTGGGTGAAGGGAAAAACAGACTTTGAATTAACCAGGATTGGATTAAGATTTTTTTTAAATTAAAGAACAATAGGACATACAGTCATCTGAGGAACCAAAGTTGCTGTGAACAAATATTACAGATGATACCACGGTGTAAATACTATAGATATTGTATGCTATATTTTATGCTAAATATATATTACTGTATCTATATTATATGATATCCTATACTATTGTGTGTATACACACACATATATATGTACTATAATCTATATTGTGCTGAACTCTTGTCATTAGAATATATTCTGTGTGATATAGGGTATAATAGACAACATTAGCATAATGTATAGTACGATAGTAAGGAGTAGATAGAATACTGGGTCTGGAGTCATCTTCCTGAGTTCAAATTTGGTCTCAGACACTAACCAGCTGTGTAATTCTGGGAGAACTATTGAACCCTGTTTGCCTCAGTTTCCTCATTTGTAAAATGAGATGCAGAAGGAAATAGCAAACCACTCCAGTATCTTTTCTTGGCAGAAAACCCTGAATGGAGTTGCAAAGAATTGGACACAACTGAAAAACAACTGGACATGACATAATATAGTACAGAACATTTCTTTACTAATACAAGCTTAATATGGCTTTCATAGCTCTTCTAATACTATGATTTCTTGCTATTTTGTGCTATGTATTTGTACTGAGAGTTTGGGGATACTCTGTATATGAATAAAGAATCGAATAAGAATAATCAAAGAAAGCCTATCTTCAGAGAGATGTAGGACTCAAAGAGAAAAACTGGCTGCTCAAGGTTAGAAGTAAGGAACAAATCAATGGGCAATTTGTATACTGGGGCAACGAGGTGGCACAGTGGATAGAGTTCTAGGCCTGGAGTCAGGGAGACAAATTCAAATTTGGTTACAGACACTTGCTAACTTTGTGATCCTGGACAAATCACTTAAACCTTGATTGCCTCAGTTCATCATCTGTAAGATGATCTGGAGAAGGAAATGGCAAACCACTCCAGTATCTTGGCCAAGAAAAACCCAAATGGAGTCATGGAGAGTCAGATAAGACTGAAAAACTACTGCACCACAGCAAGAATTGTATTATTGTTATCCATGCAAAATCAGTCAATCTAGTGAAAGACCTCTTGTATTTTTGGTGGGGAGTAAACATTTATTAAGTGCCTACTATGTTTCAGGCACTGAATGCTTTAAAATATTATCTCATTTCTAGGTGATATTTTGGCTCATAACAGCCTTGGAAGGCAAATGCTATTGTGATTCCCATTTTACGGGTGGGGAAATTGAGGCAGATAGAAGTTAAGTGATTTGCTTAGATTTACAGTTAGTAAATATCTGAGCCTGGATTTGAGCTCAGGTCTTTCTGACTTTCTGCCCAGATATCTATCCGCTGAGCTACTTAGACACACTCTGAAAGATTTAGGTGTATTTAGATGTTTTTCTTTATTTTTTTAAACCCTTACTTTCAATCTTAGAATTGATATTAGGTAAACTGAAGAGCAATAAGGGGTAGGGAACTGGGATTATGTGACCTGCCCAGGGTCTTACAGTTAGTTAGTATCTGAGTCTAGATTTGAACCATGGACCTCCAGTCTCTAGGTCTGGCTCTCTAACCAGTGAGTCACTTAGCTTCCCCTGTTTAGTTGTTTTTCATTTGTGTCCAACTCTTTGTAACCCCATCTGGGGTTTTCTTGGCAAAGATACTGAAGCAGTTTGCCATTTCCTTCTCCAACTCATTTTATAGGTGAGGAAGCTAAGGTAAACAGTGTAGAGTGACTTGCACAGAATCGCATGGCTACGAAGAGTCTGAAGCCAGATTTGAACTCTGGAAGGTGAGCCTTCTTGACTTCTAGCTTAGTGCTCTATCCACTCTGGCACCCAAGGGCTTGTGAAGATTTATAGGAAGTCACAAACAAAATTCACACAAGGTAGAAAGACTTAGAGGAAATAAAATCTGCGATCGTGGAGGGAGGACTGATATTGGTAAGATCATAAATTCACTGTGGCAGCTATAATAACCTGAAAGATTGGCTGGTTGTATCAATATTCAAGATGTGACATGGATTTCTCCTCCCACCTTGGATGGAAGCTGCTGTAGAAAAAAAATCAAATGGGAAATTCAAACACTCGAGTCAAGGGCAAAAGTCTTAGTGCATTTTTAAGTTGTTAATGCTTCACAGTGCAGTAAGACTTTTGAGACACCCTATACAATCATACCTAGGGGATGCAGTTGATAGAATATTAGATCTGGCATTAGGAAGATTCCTCTTCCCAAGTTCAAATCTGTCCTCAGACACTTAATAGCCTGGGTAAGCCACTTAACCCTGTCTGCTTCAGTTTCTTCTTCTGTAAAACAAGCAAGATGTGGCAATAGCAAACCACTCCAGTATCTTTACCAAGAAGATCCCAAATGGGGTCATGAAGATTCAGACAAGACTGAAAAAATGACTCAACAACAATACAATTGTTGAAGAGTGATAACAGTGTAAAATGCAGTGGATCTCATGCCAATGGAAGATATTCAGATCCTCGCTTGTATCTTGTTCCCACTATGACTGTGGACAAGGGACTTCATCCCTCTGAGCATTACTGATACTTTTTCTATAAAGGGGTTGGAATAAATAGGTTCTAACGCTCCTTCCAAATCTAGAACTAGGATCCTTTGACTTATGCAAAGACTTCAGTGGGATGTGTCAGTAGGAACATCAGCATGACCCTCTCCTAGGATGCCTTTTTTTAGTTCTCTAATATTTATATACTAAGTTTGCTTCAGTCTTGCTTCTGACATGTCCTGGCTGTGACTGTGAACATGAAGTGAAGGCAATTGTCTGAAACAATAAATTACACACAATTTGTCAATCTGAATTTATAGATAGGGATTTCCATGCTGAAGAGGTCCTGGGGTCTGAACAAAACAGCTATAATAACAAAAATGTATCCGTATTTTAAGAATCTATAACTTCCTGGCTGCTAGGAGGCTTGGTGGATGGCGTACCAGGCTTGGAAGTGGAAGATCCACATTCAAATCTGGCTTTAGGCACTTTCTAGTTGTGTGACCTTGGACAAGTCACTCATCTCCAATTGCTTAGCTTTTACTACTCTTCTGCCTTGGAATTGATACTTAGTGTCAATTTTAATATAGAAGTGAAAGGTTAAAAAAAAAAAAGAATCTAGTATTTCACTGGTATGGACTTCTACCAGCATAAGTAAGAATGTTGTTATACCCTTGTGGTAATTTCTTAAATTCTTTCAGTTGGTAAAATTAATTACCCAGGGACCAGCCTCTGGTGATATGGTTCTCAATATCTAGTAACAATATCTAGTCTCATCCTGATACAATAAACATATAATCCTCTTTTGAGGCCCATATTTAAAGTGTTCCCAGATCATTTCCCCAGCCTACTATGTGTCAGGCACTGGGTTAGGTGCCAGGCTAGACATCTTCAGAATATCCAATTATCAGACCTAGAGCTGGAAGGAACTTTAGAGGTCATCAAATTATCATTTATAAATGAGGAAACTGAGGCAGAGGCATGCAAGAAGGCTGAGAAATAGACAACTGCAGAGGCAGCTGCTTACTGTTTCTAAAAAGTCAGGTGAGAGAATAACATATAAAAGTTTTCTTCTTTCACAATGTTGTTGAGGCATGATGATATTCAGAAAAAAAAGGACAATGCAGTGGATTATTCTAAGTAGGGACAGCATTGTGGAAGTTCTTAAGAGCATGATGGGTAACAGCAGGAGCTATTCATGATGTGTGTGTGGTTTTTTTTTAAATATATAGTCATGATATAATAGGAATGAATGACAAAACTAGGAATACTAACTCCCCACTCTTAATTATAACTTGCACTTCTCTCCTTGACAGGTGAAAGAATTTCAAAATATAATTAAGCCTTCCAATACTCTTGTGGGATAGGTAGTGCTATATTCATTTTACAGATGGGTGAACTGAGGCCAACAGAGGACAAGTCTCTGAGTTTAGCTCATGAATCTGTGGCAAAGCCTGAAGGAAAACCTTTAAGCTCCCAAGTTCCTCATGTTTCTGCTCCAACAGGCACTTCACAGTAGAGAGAAAGAATTAATAAAGAGAAAGTTTAGTCCAAGTATGACAAAAATCCTATATCCAAAGCTGCTGCTGGCTCCCACGTGGATCATTCCTTTAGATATGTAATGTGTCATGAAGAAACTGGGAAGTAAAATATGAAGATCTATATTTTAGGACTTCAACTGGTAAAAGACCATTAAATCCATCAATCAACCAGGGAACCAAATAGTATTTATTGAGCTTACCACAGACTATAAACATCATGCTAGGTACTTAACCAATCAATCAACGAGTATTTATTTGGCACCAGGTACTACTTCAGGCATAGGGCATACCAGTAAAAAGAATGAAGCAATCATTGTACATAATGAGCTTACATCTGGATGGCAAAGTGTTATCTCCCTTGATCCTCACTTGTCTGTAAGTTTTGTTGTTGTCGTTCTGTTGTTTTTTGGTTGTAGCTGATTCTTCATGATTTGGGGGTTTTCTTGGAGTGGATTGTCATTTCCTTCTCCAGCTCATTTTACAAATAAGTAAATGAGGGAAACAGGATTAAGTGACTTGTCCATGGTCACATAGCTAGGATATTTTTGACTCTGGGTTTGAACTTAGAAAGATTCAACTACCCGATTCCGGTCCAGTGATCTATCTACTATCCCACCTCGCTGATCTATGTATATATACACAAAAGTAATTAAATACAAGTGGCACAGTACAGGGGACACCAGCAATTGGGGAATACAGGACAGGTTTCACACATAAGCTGGTGTCTAAATGCATCTTAAAAGAAGAGAGGTATTTTTCAAAGGAAAGGGGATATTCCAGGCACAGTCAGTGCCAAAAGATAAGTTGAGATGGAATGTTGTAGCTGAGGAAGAGAAAAGACCAGCATGGCTAAGGTCATAGAGTGAGGGATAGAGAAAAATAATCAATGAATCTGGAAATATAGGTTGAGGTAAGGGTGTGTGAGTCTTGAAAGGCTAAACAGAAGAGCTTATATTTTACTTGATAGGCACAGGGGTTGTCTGACTGGGGAAGAGACTTAGTCAAATCTATATGTAAAGAAAATTATTTGGCAGGAATTTATAGAATTAACAGAAATAGGGAGAGATTTGAGGAAGAGAGACCAATTAGGAGGCTCTTCCAATTATCTAGGGGATGAGAATATTAAGGGCCTTAAACTGAGGTGACAGCTGTGTGAATAAAGAGAAAGGGTCTAATGTGAGACATAAAGCAGAAACAATAGGATATGGCAACTTATTTATATGGAGGTTAAGGCAGGTAAGGAATTGAGGATAATGCTGAAATGACATTGGAAGATTCAAGGTGCCTTCCACAGAAACAGGGAATTTCAGAACAGATTTGGGTTTGGGAAGAAAGAGAATGAATTCAATTTTTGAGATATTCAATAGGTGATAGGTGATAAGAGACTCAAGTTCAGGCAAAAGATTGGGGCTGGATATGGAAATCCAGGAGTTATTTGCCAAGAAATGATAATTAAATCCAAAAGAGTAGATGAGTTTACCAAGAAAGAGCATTCAGAAAGGTGGAAAGTGAAACAGGAGAGAGTGGCGTAATAACAGGGTAATAATAAAATGTTACTTAAATTAAAATTAATTTATATATATATATGTGTGTGTGTATATATATATATACATATATATTTAAAATTAAAATGTTACAGTTCCCCCAGAGTTCTTCTGATTCTGGTTATTAGATATTTTGTGTAGGTTTTCTGATGGAAGTATTGCTATGGGGAATAATTTAGGAAATTCATAGTATTCATGCATCTCCTTTAGAAAAAATTCACCCAATGGCCAAAATTCTTGGGAAAAAGTCAACCAATGATTGACCACTAGTGGGAGACGTTTGCTTGGACAATGTATGGGAGAGAATAATTCAAAAGGAAAAAATGAAATCAACTTTCCTGAGACAAAAACAAAAATAAAACAAGAAATATCTTAATTTTCAACAAGAAACAGAAAGCTTGGTGACAAATGTAAGAACTAATCTACTCTTCTAAAACAATGTTCTTAAATCAAAGAGATTAATCAGTTGGTCAATCAGTCAATAAACACTTATTAAAAGCCTACTATGTGCCAAACACTATGTTAAATCAGTGATGTGAATATTCAAAATCTAATATGGATGCCCAAGAGAATCAGAAAAGTTTTAGAAGGCATTTGTCAAGGACACAGATATGAGTGAAACAAAGTCATCATTACCCCAGTTTCATGAAAGGCTCTACAAGTTCTGGCAAGCTCTTCCAATCCAGAAAGGAACCTGCCTGAGTCTAGTGAAAGCCTGAGTATATGTCATCTGGGAACTGGTCAGGCAAGATCATAAAGAATCACTATTGAAGGGTATCTACTAGGTGAATCTTGTGACTTTAGGAAGGAGGCAGGACACAGTGCTTTCTACATTATTCAATGTCTAACCCCAAGGAGGGATTAAAGATCCTTGAAATTCTGAAATATAATTTACATCCTAATTTTAGATCAACAAAATGTTTTCACATGCATTATTTCATCTTCATTATAATATACAAGTAGATAGGATAGGAATTAGAACAATGATCAAAATTTTTTTAAAAATTGAGTAGGAGTTTAAAAAACTTTTTAATTTTAATTTTAAAAAATTAGATCACGAGGGGATCCTAGTCGTTGTGACTATGACATTTGGAGTATTCCCTACCACTATGGACCTCAGTTTCTTCTGTTTTTTTTTCAGTTTCTTATTTTAATAAAGAATATTAACTTGATCCAGAGCTAAGTTATCTTCTAACTCAATCATTTTGTATTTCCAAGAATCTATTGTATTCAGGACTTTGTCATGGGAGAGTAGAAGTACAGAGAAAATGCCCAGTTTGAAAAGAAAGAGGATGTTAACTGACTATATAATTTGGCTTGGAGGGAGTTATAGTGATTAAAGGAGTAACATTCAAAAATTCCTAAACAGGCTTTAAGGGATTGTTGTGTGACAATTGGAAAAAGGCACTATAGCCTAGAGGTGTTGTTTAGAGATAACCTATTATGCAACCCATTTAGCACAAGAAAAACAAATCAAGGTTAAAGCTGTAGGAAAGAAAGATAGTATCACCTAATGAAAGTTAGTAGGATTTGAGTCCAAGAACTGAAGCTAAACCCCATCTCTGATACTTAATAATACTCTTAATTTTAGACATGCCTCTCCTTGGTCTTCAGTTATTCTCATCTGTCAAATAAAAGTTGGAATAAATAGTCTCTTAATGTCCCTTCTGGCTCTAAATCTAAACATCTTATGAGGCACCACTATGAGGAAAAAAAGGACACAGTGGTCTTATAATCATCTCTCTGAGCCTCTGTTTCCTTGCTTGTAAAATTGGGAGGCTGGCTAACTTGGATGACTTTTGAAGTCTCCTCAGGGTCTTACTCTTCTTTTTTAAAATTAAACTTACTTTTTATCAACAATATTTTATTTTTTAGGATAATATTTTATTTCTCCCCAATTACATGATTTGTTTTGAGTTGCAGATTCTTTCCCTCCCTCCTGGAAAGGTAAGCAATCTGATATAGATTTGAAATGTGCAATTATATGAAACATTGTTCTATAAGAGCTGATGTGTCTCTGAGTCAAGGAGAAGAGATAGGATAATTGGTGAAGGTAAAAGAGACAGAATAAAAAATAAAGGCAAGCAGAAAAGGAGAAAGCAAAGGAAATCGCCATTTCCCTCCAGTTTGTTGGTTAAAAGTAAAAGCCCTGGGGCCATCTTACACATCATAACACCACTGGTATCACTGGCCCAGTTCTGGTTTGCTTACTGTCCCTGCTCCCTGCTATGAAATATTTTCAGCCTTAGGACTGAATGTAGTTTAGTGAAGCAGTTTCTACAGCAACCCATTTTACAGGGCTCTCAGTCCCTGTTGCTTTGCTTCCATCATATCTCTCCCCACAGAGCCCACATTCAAATGGAATCTTATCAAGCAGCCTTCATGTGGGACACAGAACTAAATCACACTTTCACCTCAACATCCAGGCTGGCAGTACTGCTTTTTTAAAAAAAAATTATGCTGTGTCCTGCTCTAATATAATCTTTCCAATTCAGTATATCATTGTTAAGTCAAAACTGGGCCATTTATTTTTTTCTTGGACTCCTTTAGCTAAACTCAAAAGTTAACTTCTACACAGTCAAATAAAATGTTATTGCAACTTTTCTCCAGAATAGGGAATTGCCCTGTAAGTTAGATCAATAAAGGCAAAACTCAAAATAAGTGTAATGTCAACACCTAAGCATGCAGGGATTTTTAGAGGGGGAGGTGGGGTGGGTTTTTATAATAAAAGCAACACTTGTAGAAATCCTCTCACTGCTAATAAATATCATGCCCTACCTGGCTATGGAGCCCTGTAGAAAGATTATTAAAGCATCTTCTAGTGTAATTAGTTCTCACCACATCTCTTTGAAAGAGAGAGAGACTGCCACTCCAGAAAATTTACCTCAAATTATCTTGAAAGGGGAGAGGACTACCAAGGAGAGGAAGAATAAAACTACCATTCCCAACAAAAATAATGCTTAGGAATATTTTTTTAACAAGTTTCCTTTCATATTAAGAGTGGGCACATATTCCATTCCCTTTTCCCTTTGCTCATCAGGAAAGATAGCAGAACTGAAAGCCCTGGAGATTCCTGCTCAATTAAGCCCTGCAGGTAGTTGGTGCTGCCAAAGAACTATGTGTGCAGAGAAAATGTTAACCTAGTTTGAGATTAGGGTAGGGTTGCCAACCGGCTGGTATTTTACTGACCTGGCTGGCATTTCATCACAGAGGCTGATTGCTTCTTACAGATAGACACTGTTGTAGCCAGTTTTTAAATTAAAAAAATATATAGTTATTCTTGATTAAGGCCATATATTCTAACAGTGTAGGTGCCATTAGTATTTTTAAGGCTCATGAACAGCCCAATAGCCCTCTAGCTTTGACTCAGCCAAAAGATAGGCTAGGTATTAGCCGTGTGCATTTAGAAGCTTCCTTTGATTAATGAACCACTTCCATTCCAACTCTGACCTGTCCTTTGGTTACCACTAGAGTTGTTCTTGACACACACACACACACACACACACACACACATATGTGTGTGTGTGTGTGTGTGTGTGTATAATTTTTTCTCTTTAGTTTTAATTTAATTTTTGAAAGTTTTTATTGATGCTTTGTTTCTTACATCATCAGTTATTCCCAATTATTATATTCTCTCTCCCAGAGTTAACCCAAATACATATTTTTAAAAGGGAAAAAAATCAGCTTAACAGAATATATATATTTGATTTGCCTATATGCTGCTTTCCCTTAAAGGTTTTTTTTTTTTTTTGAGTGTGGGCTCTATTTTGCTGTACTGATGGCTACATTCATTAAGGGTAGAGTTGCCAGACCTTCCTCTTCCTCGGGGAGCCAAGCACAATGAACAGGACCTAATGAACATGTTGCTTAAGTTTAGAAGGTACTTGTAGCACTTGCTTTAGCCTGGCAGCATCACCATCTGAGAGTTAGCGGGTAGTTTTTATTTGCTGTGGTTCAGCCATTTTTAGTTGATGTGACTCTCCATGAACCATATTGGAGGTTTTCTTGGCAAAGATACTGGCATGGTTTGCCTCTTCCTTCTCCAGCTCTTTTACAGATCAGGAACTGAGGCCAACAGGATTAAGTGACTTGCCCAGGATCTCCCAGCTAGTAAGTGTCTGAGTTTGGATTTAAACTCAGGAAAATGGTCTTCCTGACCCCAAGCCCAGCAATCTGTCCACTGAACTACCTAGCAGTCCCTTGGCATGTGTTTAGTGAGAATAATTCAAACTATGAGATAGCTTGTTTCCTCCAGATGAGCTTCCCCATGGTTCCAAGGTAGCAAACTGATCTGTCTCATCTTTCACAAAGTTGGGTTCAAGAGTCCTGGCTCTCCCCAAACTGAACAGTCATTTGCTAACCATAGCTATGCATATCAGAAAACTGTAACTGACCCAAAAGGACTTAGCCAACTGTACTAGAGAATCTTTTATGATGCCTGGCTGGAAAATATGCCAAATGAAAAATTCTGGAGAATAAAAAAAAAAGAGGGACAGCAGATGAGTTGAGAGAGGAGAACATTTGCTGATCAAGTTAGTTTTTTCCTCTTGACTTTTCGATTTAACTTTGGATCAGAAAAAGAACTAGGGTTAGGTGATGTAGGCAGTTGCTTAGGAAATGACATTCAAGGGATGCTTTTAGTGTTATTTTCAATGAGTTCTATTATAATGTCCCAACATAGTATAGTGAGTGGTTGACCTGTGTCCTTTAAGAGGATGCCACTGTAACAGAAGCTGTGACTAAGTTTGAATGAGTATAGATCTGACAAGAGATTGTGTGTCTGGCCACAGAAGACTGGCCTCACTAAATGCCCAGGGTCAACCACAAGCTGAAAAATGTTGGGAGCTACAGCCATTTATGAAGATGAATTTTATCATTTTGCAGGATTGCATTCTGTTTCAATACCAATTCAGGAATTCAAAGATTTTTTTTGACATAGAGAAGAAGTAAACACATGTGCATTTAATACTGAAAATTTCTGCTTTCTATGATACTATGATTATTTATTTAGTGATGCCAAGTCATATGATTTACAGCAAAGGTTTCCAAAATCCCCCAGACATAAAAGATGCAATTTCCAAATACAGGGAAGTACAGTTTTCAAATCTTGTTTTGGGTGCATGCCTTTCAACCAGAGTCACTAGGATATGGAAACATGGTGGTACAGTCTATGTAAGTAATGAGCTAATTACAATGGTAGAGTACTAATGATTATTTGATTTCTCTAGGACATTAGTTCTTTTTAATATTTTTGAAGGGTTGTGAAATCTTCAACCTTGGTACCACATGTCAAGCAAACACGTCCACTTGCTAAAACCTTTGAAATTCCTCTATAAACTCAGGTATTCCTATATATGATGTGAATTTAAATTCAAACATTCCAAACAAAAAGAGAAGATGGCATATGTTTTCATTTCATTAATTGTGTGTGTGAGAGAGAAAGAGAGAGAGGAAGAGAGAGAGAGAGAGAGAGAGAGAAGGAGAGAGAGAGAGAGAGAGAGAGAATGTAGAGGAAGGTGGAGAAAATTCTTGAAGGATTTCTAGAGGACCTCCTATCATATAAACACCCTAAGAGTTATTACAGGAAAAACCCGACTTTCATAATACAAAGCTGCTGATGGCATAGGTTTCTCTGGAGAAAGAACTTAGTACAGGTCAAAGACAAAGAAAAACTGAATGACAACAATCACTTTCACAAGCACTGGAATGGTCCCTCCCTGGAAAGAGCAATTGGATATGGAGAAAAATGTAGATCAGAATTCCCACACTTCATCTCTTCCCTTTTAGAAGGACTAAGTCCTGTATTTTATGTATATTGTCTGTGTGTGCAGGATGATGGCAAATTTATGCTGTTTACATTGGGTCTTTTGCTGTACAGAAGTGGCACCAGGAATATGGTGTAAAAAATATCTTCCAGAGTGAGAAGGCTGCTGGGAAATGATGAAAGAAATTCAAAGAGTGAGTAGAGTCTGAAGAATGGTGAAAAAAAGATGGGAGACTGACTGATAAGTAAGGGAAAGGGTATTTGGCCTGAATTACAGCATGGTGGGATGGGCTGCAATATGCAATAAAGCTGGAAAGACAAGTTGTAAACAAGTTGTGAAGGGCTTTAAAAGTGAAAGAAGGGAGCTTATATTTTATCTTAGAGGCCACTGTAGTTAATCATTTGCAGGGAAGAGGGTGACATGGTCATTTCTAAGCTTAAGGACAATCCCTTTGGCAGCAGTGCAGAGATGTTAATTAGGGAGACCAATTAGACTTCTGTTGCAATAATAATACAACAATAGAAAATTGGAACCTGAATTAAGTTGGTAGCTGTGTTAGTAGAGAAAGTGTATTGGACAAAAAAGAGGCTGTGATGGTAGAAGCAGGAAGATTTAGCAACTAATTCAATATGTGATGAAGAGAGAGTGAAGAGTCAAGAATGATGTAGAGATGATAAGCTTGAGACTGGAGTGGGATGGTGGCTTCTTTGACAAAACAGGGAAATTTCAAAGATGGGTAGGTTTAAGGCAGAGCATATAATGACTTCAGGCTATTGGACATGTCAAGATAATATGTCCCTGGAATATCATGTTGGAAACATTCAGTGGATGATTTGGGACCAAGTCTCGGGGAGACACTAGGGCTAGATACGGGAGTTCTCAGGCAAGAGATGCTAAACCCATGGGAGTTAATGTGATATCAAGAGAAAGAATGTCATTAGAAACCAAAGTATTTCCCAACAATTCCATCCTTATTTCTCCAAGCCATCCTGGAGAATGGATTGCCAGTTGTTAGACTGGAATCAGTGTGGAGGAACCTTATTATATCAAATATTAAATTATCCTCATCATATTATCAATGTGTAGAAACCTTATCATATAAAATAGCCAAAGAGCTATGGTGTGGCAGGTCTGATTGTTGTTGCTACTCCCCTCTCTTGGAACCTGAGCACTACCACTACTCTTTCCTCAGCAAATCAAATAAGTTATGTTTGACAGATTTATCATATGGATGAGTCCTGGGGAGGGGATGCATAAGTTTTATATTTTCAAGTACTTCCCTCTTCTCCCCATTCCCCCCACTATGGTCCCATGCCACAATATTTAAAGAGTCAGTACAAATTACACTTTGTCCAGTTCTTATGTCATATAACACAGGAAACTGCTTTTTTATCTGTTTATTAAACTGAAAATTATTAGTAATTTCCTGAAAGGCCTGCATAGGGAAGATCAATAGAGTTACAGGCTTGTAGCACAGAAGAATCATACATGAAGGATGATATGAAGAGATGCTATGGGAATATCATTTGATGGAATTGGGTATATTTAACCTAGAAATGAGAAGACTACATAAGAGCATAATCACTGACTTAAAATAATTTGAACTATTGGCATGTAAAAGAAGGATAAAAACAATTTTTTTCCTTAATGGAAGATCTATATCTTCCTATGATCAGTGGATCAAAGAATAGGAAAATATGAGATTGTCAGATCAGAGCACTGGAAGATGGATTTCAGAGGGGGAAAATGTAAGGAAGAGCTTCTGAAAATAGCTATCAGAAAATGAAAGAACTGTCTTAGGAAGCAATGAGTTTTCATCATTAGAAATCTTTAAGAGAAAGCTAAATGACTATTCATCAGGAATGTTGTAGCTATGATTCATGGTCCAGGCAGACATTGAAAAGGTATCTCTGAGATGCCTTTTTGTTTAGAGATATTAGGATTCAATGATATTCAGAGAATCAATGGTAGTACAGAGAGACACTGGAACTGAAGAACTTCTGAGTTATCATGCTTCATATCCAACATTGTGGTGTAATAGAGAGGATATTGAATCAGAGGACGTAAAGTGTCCCAATTCTGTCTTGTCTACTCATTATATGAGTATGTATGACTTGTATGACATTAATATTTATACTTAATATCTCTGCACCTCAGTTTCCTTATCTGTAAAATAAGGCATTGAGTTCTTTAATTGCATGATCATATCATCTGTAAAAAATTCTTCACCTATGGTTATTAAATAGGGTACTGGGTCTTTACCTAGTTTTCCTCAATTTCTTTTTCTTATATTATTGCTATAGCAATCATTTCAAATATTGGGTCAAATAAAAGTGGTGACAGTGGAGTTCCTTGTTTTATTTCTGAATTTATTGAAAAATTCATTCTATTTTATCTCTACTACAAATAAAAATAGCTTTTGGTTTTAGATTTATATTATTTGTCATTTTAAGGAAAGATTCATTTATTCCTGTTTTTTCTAGTGATTTTAACAGAAACAGGGTTATAATTTGTCAAAAGGCTTTTCTGCATTTATTGGTATTAATCATATGAGTTTTTCATTAATATGTTTAAGTTAGAATTTGTTTTGCATAGCTAGGTCTATTTGTTACAAAAATGTGATTTTTATTTTTCTTAATGGATTGAGAGGTAGGAGGGAGGTAAAAATAGATCTGTTAGTTTAAAAAATAGACAGTGGGTGCTAAGCATTTGTACAGTTGCATGCACTTTCAGATGATCCCATTGTAATATCAGTTTTACTTTTATATAAGAGGTCTTTCATAAAGGGAGAGTAATCTATAAGTGTATGTAAATGCAAAAATAAAAACACATCAATAAAACTCAAAGTGGCAAAGATTCAAAAAATAAGTAGTCAGACTCACTGACCTCTAATGTCTCTTTTGGCCTTAAATCTACCATCCTGTGTAGGGTGTACTGAAATCTTGGGCTAACAGTGCCTATAAAAGAAGGCACAAATAAATGTAACTGAAAGCAGTAGATTTGAAGTTGAAGCTTGGACATCACTAAATGAGGCAATGTTCCCAAGTGGAAAAATAGGATTAATAGGAAAATCATCTCAAAAGACAGGCTAAAGAAGTTTGCAGGTGTCTGTCAAGCCTAAAGCCATTGGAAAGTTAGGGAACATCTACCCCAAGCATGTGAAAACTTTCCTTTGTAGAATGGGTCAATGGGGAACTATTGGTTCCAGTGGCCATGAAGGCAGCTGAAGCAGGCACTGGGAAAGGCTTATAGCTTGGTCAGATAGCAAAGACACCAAGGTTATCTATTACATCTTGGGCCAAAGCCAGTCCTGATTTTTGTCTTGCTAACAGACTTAAATCGATGACTGAAAGAGAGTGAGGCTGACAATTCTGTGCAACTATCCCTCACTTAAATCCAGTTCATGCTCAAGTCAGGACATCGCCCCATGCTGACATTGGCTTCTAAAACAAAGAACAAATAACAACATGTGTGTTTTAATTTTATTTTTGCACCAAACAGTTAATCCCCAACTATTACAAACTCCTGGATTGTTTAAAGGAAGATTTGATCATGAAAGGACAATGAGAGTGTTCAAGAGTCTGATTCTTCATTTCTATCTAAATTACTATCTCAGGAGGAAAAGAAAACCAATTTACCTTGAGGCTCTCATCAAGGTAGGCAGGAGACAGTCCAGCAGCCACATGCTAACAAGATAGTGGCTTCTAGATAAGAACACCAAACTAAAAAGTCAAATTGTACCAAGCAAACATTTTGTAAGGGGGGGGGGGGGGTCAGGCTCAGAGTAAATGTCTGTTTACTTAGTTAATGAAGGCTAGAGAATTGTGATTCTGATTAATGAATATTCTAACTAACTGTGAGTTAGAATATATCTAATGGGAACATTACTGATTTTAAAAATGCAATTAGAGAGATTTAACACAAAAACTACCGAAGACAGAGGAGAAGAAAGCACAGCAGTTTGTGTATATTCTGGTTTGGGGGAGGTAGGTTTCGAAGAATTTAGAGAAAAGATGATAAAACATGATATAATATGGGTGATTTGAAGACAGATAACAGTTCACATAAAAAAAAGAGTAGGATTCAGAAGACAGCAAAATTCACACACCACACACAAAATAGCCACTATGATCATAGACTGCATTAAAAGGCATATTTTATTTATGACAAAGGGTTTGTTTGTGTCCTCATCAGATCAAAGGGTCATCCTGAAATTTCTATTCACTTAGGAACATTTATAGGAAATTAGGACATTTCTATTCATTTTAGGAAGGATATTGACAAATTTGAGATCATCAGAAGGAAGATGATCAAGAATCTGTAAAGACTGAATATAATATCATAGGGTTGAAGGACACTCTCTGAGGTATTTTCCAATAAAATTTGGTTATTCTGATTCTAGATTCTGTTTATAATTTTAGCTTAATTTTGAATGTGTACCAAGATCTTGTGACATCTTAAGCTCATTACTATTAACACTATATATCTCTGAATAAGATTGTTGATTTAGAAGGTGTAGACTTATGTTGGACTAGTTCTGGGCTAATTGGTTTATCCATAGGATTGCTTTTTAAAATAAAGTCTTGATTTCTCCTCCACTTTTTATTTATCTTTTTCTTATAAAAGGAGAATACAGAACAAAAATCAGGATTATCTGATATTTCTTATTGGGACTATTTCAATTAAATGGAAATTTACTCTATTGGACATTGTTGAAGGACCATTTGCCTTTAATGAACCTAAAGAGGGCTAGATTAACAAGCCATGCCAGTCTGCCAAAATGTACCCTATGACAGTGCTCCCAAAAGACTTTGATTCATCTCAGTATTGATCCCTAACTGCTCAACTCATTTTTTCTACTTTGCCTCTGACCCTAATCTAATCCTTGACTGTATGGTTCTGCTTTCTACTACTCAGATTTGTTGATTCTGCATTGCATTTCCTTATAGAATTCCACAGCTCTTGGCTTAGGTCCCAGCTAGGCTTTTGTCTGCCTTGCTTGCTTACATATTTATTTCTGTCCCTACCTTCACACTTCTGCAAAACTTTGTGAAGCTTTGTAAGCTATGGATCACCCACTCAAGTCCATACATCATCCTATCTTTGTGCCATAATTGTGAGTAATGTGTCTTTTAACTCCAGCGAACCAAATGGCTTCTGATCTCTGTTGGTTCTAGGAAAAGTAAGATCAAAACCACTAACTCTGACTGTTCTAGAGATCTTCCATTCTCCCAATTCCTCCCCAAATCCTGTGAGTCATGGCAAACGTTAGCACAGGAACATACCACCAAGGTTAGCAAGTCCATTGATTTAAATAAACAAAAGAGATCTAGGATTTCATGGATATTGAGACTATCTCATTAAAGAAATACTATCTACTAATCTGTATCAGTGTAATTTACAGCCAAAGAGAGTTTCCTGAGGCTCTGAGAGTTGGGTCTTGCCCATACTCATCATGTGTTGGAGGCGAGACTTGAACCCACATCTTTTTTTTTTTCTGAGGCCAGCTTTCTATCTTCCTCCAACCCCACAGTCCACTCCCTATATCACCTTTCCTGGTATCTCTCCCACAATAGATTGATGCAGTCTGCGGATCTTTCTGAATTCTCACAGTATCATAAGAGGAAGATCTTAAAAGAGACAGTCTGAAGGGGTTCATTTCAACCAAATAATTTACTTGATACAAGATGAAACTTTAAGATTCAAACAAGTTAGGAAGATTAAAACTGAGGGCTTCAGGGAAGGTAGATGTTTCAGTGGAAGAGAACCAGCCCTAGAAATAGGTAATCCTGGCTTCTCAGGATTCAGGAAAATTCTGGTCTCAGATACTTTCTAACTGTTTGACTGTGGGCAAGTCACTTAACCCCAATTACCTGGCCCTTACTGATCTTCTGCCTGGAATCAATACTCAGTATCAAATCAAAGACAGAAGGTAAAGATTAAAAAAACAACAACAACAACCACTCAGGTCCTCTTGCTCCCTCTTCATTGTGTTTTCTACTCCACCAATTTCTTCTTTTCCTCTCAGTCATCTGGTCAGGCCAGAAATTACAGTGTAATTAGCTCAATATAGGACAGAGGATGCTCTGTAATGACCATGATGATGTATTTCAGGTGTCTATGAGCATTAGTTGTTTTAGTTGAATGTGCAAACAGTCCACACCAGTAGCAGCATCTCTGGAGGACAGCAATACATGTGTTTCTTCATCACATTTCACCAGCAACATCCCTGGAGCCCATCCTGGGAGTCATGGGCTGAGTTGCAAAGATTTAATGACTTCCTGTGGCCCAACACCTGTCTCTCCAAAGAGGAGCAGCAGACTACAGCAGCACCTGCATGGCCCCAGATAACATGAGCAGGATGACTTTGCATACTAACCCACTTGCCCTTCTTGTATATTGTGATCTTTATTAATTCTATAAATCTCATTCTAAGAGCTGAGATTGCCAGTGGTCATATACGTAACAGTGACAATTACTTACCTATAATAAATTATATACTCTGCTCAAGTATTCTCATCCCCTGTCTATCTTTTTTCCCTGCATTTATGTCAAGAAATATGAAGAAGGATTTATTAATTATTTTACTATATGTTCGACACTGTGCTAAGTCCTGAGTATACAAAAACAAGCAAAAAGAAAGACAATTCCTTCCCTCAAGAAATTTATATTCTACTAAGCAGTGATGTTGTGATAGTGTAGTGGAAAGAGATGGATTTGGAATAAAGAGAGATCCAAGTTCAAATTCTACCTCTGAAGCTAAATTGACCACAGGCATTAAAATCTCTGAGCCTCAGTTTCCTCACTTACAAAATGAGGGGATCCCAAGAGTACATTTTTTCAGAGGGTTGTTTTAAGACTCACATGAGATAATTCATGCAATGCATTTTGAATATTTTAATATGCTGTATAAAGTCAGCTATTATGAATTTATTACATTAAACTCTGTAAAATAGACATAACATTTCTATTTTTAAAAATCCTGCTGAACATGGTCATTTAGAACTGAAAGGAGCCACAGAGTTCATCTAATCCATTCCTCTAATTTCATAGAAAAGAAAAATTCATTCATAATGAATGATGCCATCTTGAAATCTAACTGTACCCAAGGGTTCCAGAACATCAGCTTTGGAAGGTATCATTTCCTATTTATCTTCATGAAATGATGCTTAAAATTTCATATGCAACAAATGTCTGAATAATTTAAATGATCACATAAATGCCAACATTACTCAGTAGTATGGGGACTTTGAATTGGAAAATAATTCTTGTCGCCCACTCTATAACAGGTCCAATTGCAAACTAATCTGTGTTTTCTCATTCAAAGACACTTTGAGAATGGCACAATACAAAAAAACCCATGAATTTTACTCAAATTACAAGTGTATTTTCTCCTTTGAAGGTGTGCAATATCTTTTTTTTTTTTTGAAGGTGGGATCGCTACAGCACCCACCAGGGGTTGGTGGCACCCACTTTGGGAATTACTGATTTAGAGGTTTTAGTGGTTTTAAAGTTCATTAACTACATCCAGAAAGATGACATAACTTAGCAAAAGTCAAAAGCTAGTCTATGGCACATCCAGGATTCTACATAGCCCACAGCATTCCACGTCACACTGGAATGTTCTCCCTCCTTACTTCTGCCCTATCATATCCATCCCTTCCTTTGCATGCCTCCATAGAAATGCTTTCTCCACATGAGACCTTCCCAGAATCCTGTAGATGTGCTCCCTCTGTTGAAATGACATTGTGTATACTCTGGATATATTTTGCATTTACTTATTTCTACATAGTTGTGTGTATGTGTATATGCATATATGTGTGCACATGTGCATATGTATTTGTGTGTGTGTATGTATATATATGAGAATATAAATTCCTTGAATTTGAGGTTTTCATTTTTTTCTTTGAATTGTTAGAGTTTAACACAATGCAACACAGTGTGGTAGAAAGAGCCCTGACTTTGAAATCCAAAAACCTAAGTTTAAATCCTGTCCCTGGTACTCACGAATTATATGATCTTGGGTTAATCATTTAACCTCGAGGGACCTCATGATCCTCATTGGCCAACTGATGGTGTTAGATCATATCCAAAGAGTCAAACGCATAGCATGGTGGTCAGCAATATTCCCCATTAAAATTAATTAAAATACAATTGAGAAATATTGAAAAAAATAAATGAAAGTACAACAGAGCACAGGTAATGTTAATATGTGTTTTTTGAAGTCAAGAAGAAGGTGGCAGGGATTCTTGTGTTTGGAATAGTGGTCCCATTTTCTATTTGAGTTGGAGACTACTGGGCTATATGGTATCTATAGCACTAAATGTATACATCCATGAATTGAATTGAGTCATGCTTGAGGAAGATCATTTTGGCAACTGTGTGGAAGATGGTTTGGAGACACTGAAAGACAGGTGACATTAAGATGCTCATGGGAGAGGCTTGACATCAGGACTAAAAGTGAGGCATCAGGGAAGGAGACTGGATTGGCTAGAGAGAAGAGATGCTATTGATGAGTCAAAAGACTTAAGAACAATGTAGGTTTGAGAAGTGAAGCAATGGGAGAAGGGCAAGTTGTTGAAAACATTTTAGCCTGAGGAGTCTTGTTTTGATTCCACAGACAATTTGGAAACAGAGTAAGTTTTTAAATGAGGGTATGCAATTATGGAAATTTTGTTTTGAGAAAAATTATTGTGGCAGTTGTGCTCAGGATAGACAGAAAGGTGGAGAGACTGTCTGGAGGGAACAAGGAGACCAGATAGAAGACGTCTAATAATCTAGATATTTGCAAATGGAGGCTTGGATATGGGTGAATCAATCAGTCGATATATATTTTTATGCACCTACTATGTGCCAGGTACTGTGCTAAGCACTGGATACTATGGAAATAGAATAAGGGGTAATTATTTCACTGGAACTGGAGTAGGAGTGATTCTAACAGATATTTTAATTCAGTTTAATTCACAAAGGATTCACAATGTGCCAGGCACTATGCTAGAGAACACAACAACAAAAAAAGAATAATCTTTGGCCACAAAGAATTTAAATTATCCTGGAGAACTGGGGAAATCGTGCTTCTATTGCCACAAACATGGAAGTTGGACTTGCTTTGGATTGGAGCAAGAAAATATCCCCCAGGAATTGTTGAAATTTAACAGACTCTATAAACAATAGAGAGGTGGATTTAGAAGGCATATAAATATAGGTGCAGATCTGGAGGACAAGATGGTTGAGTTCAAAAGCATATGTCATTAAAAATTATGACACATTGAAGTTTTCCCTCTCATTGTGCCCAAAGCACTTAACCCAAAGGCTCAATGACTTAGTCCTTTAGTGCTAAACCATTTGATAAGAGATTATTTTTTTGCAAGTGAGTTAAGAGTAGACTGACTGAACTACAGTGTAGTGTTGCTGGGATAATCCACATTACCTTTGTAATTTTAAAGTTATAAAAGTGAGGATAATGGTCTTCAAGTCAGGAAACCTGATTCTTAATCTCATTGCCTAGATTAGCTGGTTGTGTGATTAAGGGTAAACCCCTTAGTCTCTGAAGACCTCAATTTCCTCATCTGTAAAATGGGACTTGGAAAAAGTCTGGCAGACCTTAAATTAATGTGCATTGTTTGTCACTGTTGTTACATCATCAGACTGAACGATTAAATGGTCTTCAGCGGAATTTTCCAGACAAGATGAATTAGCATTAACCTGGATCAACTTCTTTATGAGTGGCATTATTTTTTCATTATCTGTAATTAACATTTCTGTAGCACATGGATTTTGTGAAAGGATTGGATGTTAATTACAACACCCAGTGCAGTTCCAATTTCTCCAATCCTGAGCATCTCTTCCTTGCCACCATTACTATCCACTCATCTTCATCTTGTTATTGAACAGAATGAGGAACCGAAAGTGATTTCTGAGTCTCTTTTTATCTCATTCTCTTTCAGGTACCTCTTCAATTGCTTGTTATCCCAAAGTTTTTATTTCAATCCAACACTTCCACTATGAATTCCTTTGCTTTTCATTATTTTCATGATATTATGTCTTCCCACCCTTGCTTTGGGGGTTCATCTTCTATCACTTTAGATTCTATACATTAGTCTAAGTGAGAGGTTAGTGTAGAGAAAAGAATACTTGCCTTAGAATCTAGTCTTTGTGTGTGTAACATCATCATTAACAACAACAATAATAATTAGTAATAATAATTGCTACGACTACTAATAATAAAGTATTTCAAGAGCTGAAAGTCACTTTTCCTATTTAACTTCAATAACCCCGTGTCAAAGGTGCCATTGGTAAGTAGGTGGCTCAGTAGAATGGTATATCTGGAGTCAGAAAGACCTGAATTCACATCTAGCTTCAGGTAATTACTAGTTGTATGTCTCTGGGCAAGTAATTTAACCTCTGTTTGCCTTAATCCACTGTAGAAGGAAACAGTAACCCACTTCAGTATCTTTGCCAAGAAAATCCAATGGACAGTATGGTCTACAGGGCTACTAAGAGTTAGACACATCTGAACAAAAACAAATAGGTGTTATTATTATCCTCATTTTGTGGATGATGAAACTAAGGTTGAAAGAGATGAATGAAATGACTGGCCCAAATTCACACATTTACTAAGTAACTGAGACAAGATTTAAACTCAGATCTTCCTGAATCTAAATCTGGCACTTAGGCATCACATCACTCCCATGTCAGTAAATTTGTGATCTTAGACAAGTTAAACTCACCATTCCAAGAACTATTTTCCTCATTTCCTCAGTTTGATTAGATGATAGCTAAAGTGTCTTCAAGCTATTCCATTGTTGTAACTGCTTCATATCCCCAGGCTTCAAATTTCACTAACCCAAAGAAAATAAAGTGACTCAAGACCAAAGATCTTCTTTAACAACTGATAAATTATAGAAATGGTCTTGGAACGCACCATTCAGATTTTTCACTAAATGAAATATTTCGTTGGCTCTTAATTATCTATCTTCTTGACTTCTTTTCCTCTTCACCTTACCTCAGCACAAACTATAATTATAGACTTTTAAGAATATGACACATTGAAACTCTGAGAAAGTTCTTAATTTAAAATAAATAAAAAAAGGAGTAGATTTCTATCATTTTGTTCTCAGATGATAACATCTTACTTAAGACTTTATAAAAATATATATTATTTCACTCTAACCTCACAAAAACCCTGTGAAGCAGATAGTTCAAGAAATATTATGCACATTTTACAGATAAGGAAACTGAGGCTGAGCTTAGATTTGAGTCTTATGATTTCAAGTTTAATTCCCTTCTCATCATATTCCCTTTTCTCTTTCTTTTAAATAGCTTAATGCCATTTTTCCTATTAATCATTTGTTTTCTTTCCTACCCTCCAATTTAAAAGGGAAAAAGTTATAGCAAATACACAGAGTAAAAAAAAAATTCCTACGTTAGTCATGCCCATGAATGTTGATTTTATTCTTCATCTTGAATACCTAACCTTTCTGTTAGAAGGTGGGTTATAGGTTTCATCTTCAACTCTCTGGATTCCTGGTTGGCCATTGTATTGATAAAGGATCTAATTGTTTTTTTCTAACAATGTTGTTGTGGTTGTGTAGATTTTTCTCCTGGTTCTCTCATTTAACTTTCCATTACGTCCTTCCTTTTTTTTCTCCCTTCCTTTCCTCTATCCTTTTGGTTTCTTAGAAGCATATGTATTTGAAATCCTCATGGAATCCTCCCTGGGCTCAGGTGTTTTACATTGCCCCCATCTATTATTTCTCTGCTTTGGCTTTTTAAAATTCCTCTACCAAATCGTGGATCATTAGTGTGTTGACAATGCAGACTCTGTGTATGCATTTTTCACCAATTCCTTCAAGTGTTTAAGCAATACTTCCTTTTGTAGGAAAACACTGACAAACACACAGAAGGAAACGATTGTTCTTGACATCACAATGATTTAATATGTTAACTTATTCATTAAATTGTGCTTTACATCAATGAAAATCCTCGGTTCTACAAACTATCAGTTTTTAAATAACAAGAAAAGTCGATAATGTCACAATACAGTCTCAGAGTAGCCAAGTTCATACACATTATTGCACAGAAACAAAAGGGAAGTCCCTCAGGACAAAATAATTACCATCTACTGAATAACTACCCTTTCACCTAAAATGTGGCACCAGATGGAAAATTCAGATTTTCCTTCCAATGTATAATTGATTTTTTAAATGAAAAAGAATACAAGTAAAATATAGAAAGTGTTGCAATCACTGGGGGGAAAGACTAAAGTGTTAAGGGAAACGATGGTAGAAAAATCTGACAACAACCAAAACATTCAAGAAGTTTATTTCATCAGAACATGTCACTGCTATCACTAGGGAAGACTCAACCTTTCCACTGCTGAAACTTGGTCCTTGGGTTTGTTACCACCAAGCAGCAGAGCAAGAATGCTAGCACAGTGGCATTTGGAGGGCCAAAGGGGTCACTATTATAAGCTTTGCTTTAGACAACTTACAACATGTACTCATCATCCACTTGTGCTTTGGGATCTCAGAATCTAGAGTCTGACAAGAGGGTCCAGGCAATGCCCTTGGAACTGAGGGTAGTTAAGTCTTCCAGACATTGCTTGTCTACAAAGCAATGCATTCCTCTGGCAAATATAACTCCTCTGCCCAATGGGTTGAGTCTAGCAATTTCTTTTTGTCAATAGGGCCTGAATACAACATTGAAGAAATAAATCTGCCAGGGTCACATATCTGGCTCCCTCCAAGGGCAAGTCTATGAAATAATTTCAATGTATAAATTCAGAAGTGACCAGATATGCCAGAGAGAGGCAGAGCTTTCGTTGTATGATAGGTACTAACTGAATTGGGACAAAATGGATGAACAAAAGACCCAAGAGGAATAGCAAGGGAGGTCAAGAAAGTAGTGGGGGAAGGACCATGGATGAGTCCCCAAGTGACTCTAATATACGCATGGAGTTATTGTCAAACACGATATAGACAAACAAGTAAGCAGGCAATTTTGGATTCTCGGAGGGACACAGTTTATCTAAGTCAGTGAAAATATGATAAACAAAGGACACACAAGTACAGGCAGATAAAGTATGATGATACTTTGCCCACTTTTCTGGTTGGTTCTAACTCTTCCCACACAATCTTCATCTCATTAAATAGTCCAGATATTGGTTTATTTGCCCTAAATGCTCATCTATTTCCTAATAATCTTGTCCTTTCAATTTTTGCTGCATTGCTCAGAAAATTATAATCTGCCAAGGGGCCAGCCCTGGCATAACTGGGTGGAAGGAAGTTTGTTTTTGGACCTCCTCTCACCTTTGAATGTCTCTCTCCCTGATCCTGGGCATTTCCCCTTACACTTAGTTCTGTGCTGCTCCAGTAAGTCATTGTTCTCAATTAGCTGTCAAAATTGGAAAGGCATCTGATAATCTATTGATATTCAGGTGGTACTTGAGAGGTATTTAGGTATTTTCTTTGACCACTCCTCTTCCCCCTCAAAGGAGAATCTATTTTTTAATCTGGGACCTTTGGAGTCAAAAATTCTTTAAGATCCAAAGGAATACATCTCTAACAGGAGAATTTCAGGCATTCTTTATTGACTGAAGGGGGGCGATATTTTAAGAGGGCAGAGCTAATCCCCATCCCTCATAGGTGGCAATCTTCTATTTCCTTTCAGATCAGTTCTTAAACAAATAAATAGAGGCTATAGCTAATTTTTAAAATTTTGGTTCAATAAGCATTTATCTTATCCAACTCTCTATTATTCCAGGATACAGATCACATAGGTTTTCTTTTTCCTTTTCTTCTGTTAACTTTTAATGCCCACTGTTTATGTTTTCACTGATTTTAGGCACACCCAGCAGAACAAAGCAAGAGGAATTGCCAGGACCCTGCCTATAATGTGCTGGCAATTCTATATGAGGGTTGGTAGAGAAGGAAGCCAAAATTGGAGTTTTCCATTTTCCTCCTTCCTAACCCTTAGGAATGAATCATCCATTGCAGCAAAATAAGTAGAAGCCACTCCCTTCCCCCTTTCCATTCCCCCCCCACAAAAAACCCCCAGAATTGAATGAAGACTCAGGAAATCAAATGATCTATTCTAGCCTCCACCAGCATTTAGATATGTGACCTTGGGAAATTCATTCAATTTCTCTGAGCCTCAGTTGGGGATAATTGGAACCCCCCTTCCCCCCCCCCCGGAGAACTCTGGGTGAGGCTTGACCCTGTATCTTGCAGGAATTCTACCGTGCCATTTTCCATGTTACATAATAGCTTCTCTATTTTCTTTTAAAAATATTGTAGGGAATCTCCCATCTCTGTATTTATGCATTGGCTGTTCCTCACACCTATAATGTACTCCTTTTTCTCCTCTTCCTCTGACAAATTCTAACTTCCTTCAACCCTCAGCTCAAGCACAACTTTCCACATATAGCTTTTCCTCATTCTTCCAGTTTTTAGTGCCCTCTTCTCTTAAGCCATCCTGTATTTATTTTTATTCATTCTACATGTTCATTATGTGTATATGTTGTCTCCCTGGACAGAATGTAATCTCCCTGAGAACAGGGAATATTTTATTTTCGTCTTTGCTTACCTAGTACCTGGCACAGTGTCTGCCACATAGGAGGCACTTAAAATGCTTACTGATTAATTAAATGACATGATGTGATTGAAAGTGCTTTGCAAAGTATAAACCGCTGAACAAAATTTAGATATTTTTTATTTCAATTTTTTCACGAGATACTGGTACGTCAAGAAATAAATAGCAAAACCAAAAAACAAACAATTTAGATTATTTCCCTATGTCTTGTCTATTTCTTAAGGACTTATCCTAATGATTACCTTTATTTGCCTACCTAGTAGAATGTATCCCCAGGATAGTATCTCTTCTCCCCAGTCCTTTTAAAGAAGTTTACTTTAATCTTGCCAACTGAGTCCCTGAATTAAAGTACTTAAGTAAAAGCAAATGAAATTGAACAAACACATTAAAGGGTAAGGACTCTGGCTTCTGAATTTCTTGTAGACTGCATACATTATGCTATTTTCTGGGGATATAACTGATCTTATCAAAGATTAATAAGTGTACCCCAATTATATACATTCCTCAAGAAAAGGGAATACATTGTATTCTTGGCTAGCCAAACTATTTGTTTAAAGAAGACAGGGTGAGACTCATATATCTTAGTGCCTTGCATGTAGGAGTCACTTCATAAATATTTATTGACCTTAATAAAACCATTTGAAAACCCATAGCATGGTTAGGCTATGGAAAAAATCACTGCAGCAAGAGAGTGGAAGGAGTAGTGAATGTAGAACTGAGTATGATTGGATTTCATACAATTCAGAATCTCTAGAGTTTTTATTTGTATTTTTAAATTTTGCTTTGTTTTTCTTTCTTTTTTTTTCCTTTTCTGGGGCTTTGGGTATTGGCATAACTGGAATTGATTTGTGTTTTTGTCTTAAGGTTACTGACTTACCTTGCAAGGCTCTTCAGGTCTTGCCAACAGTTAAATAGTAACCTTCCACTCAGCTAGCAGGTATGAATTTGGATTACAGTAAAGAGAGTATCTTCTTCTCACCTGTCCACTTACATCACCATAGCATCACTTTTGTGCCTTGGGGATTTGAGACCATTCAAAGGCTCCTTCGTTTTAAAAGAATCTAAGAGAACAAAACTAGGGCTGCCTCTGTAATTTGCTAGGTCTTGGCCTTAGGCCAACCCAAATAGATGGCTGCCCTTCTGAATAGCCTGATATCCCATCTCAAGTGGAGCTCCATATATCAACCAAACAGCAATGTTGCTGGGGAAAGCCTTTGGATATAAATTCCCTTTGCCTCAGGAACAGCATGATATTAGTCATTGATGGCTTGGAGATGCATGAATTTCCTGCCAATATTTTAAAAGTGAGTTTCAGAGAAAAAAAATCCAAATGCTCTCTAACTTGTTATGAATTTCCACATACCATAAAGCTGAACCATTATTCCAGTGTGTGTGTGTGTGTGTGTGTGTGTGTGTGTGTGTGTGTGCCTGGGTGCATGCACACTTGAGTGTATTCCTCCAGCAGCAGGCAAAAGGGATAATTTGCAGCACTGCCAGCCTCGGCAGAACCATACCATATTCACAGCAAAAAGTGAAGCTAGAAAAATCTGCTCGTTAATTCCAGCTGCAATCTTCCCTCTTCTCTTTTCCCCTTTCTTCCCCTCCACATCTCTAGACAAATCATCAGGATGGAAAACATTGATGTCTTGTCAGACTGATCTCTTGTCAGACTAATCTCTATCATCTAATGAGGCATATTTATGTGCCCCCCCCCTTTTTTTTGTTCTCTTTACGGATCCAAAAGTACAGTTGCCAAGTCATTCATGACAATGACGTTTTTGATGTGGTAGAAGGATAGATGTGAGTGGAGTGGGATGGGAGCGACTTCCCATATGAGTTAGGCTTTAGCCCACAGTGAGACTGAAACTATCATCCTTGTACCACCCTCATGGATAAGAAACAAACTCATCTGAGTAAGAGAAACTGGAGGGATGCTGCTGTCAGTGCTGGCTCCATGACCAAGACTAAAACAAAGGGAGGGTTGATGGTCAAATCAAGTTTCATGTAGTCAGAAATCATGGCACATTTCTACCACTCCCTTGGAGGATTCAGCAAAATATCAACTTATACAGTTCTGATCCCGGTCCAATTGAATGGGATGGTGGTCACAGAAGAGACCTCATCTACCCTTCAACCTTCATCAGACATTTGATGGAACCTCAGGGACCTTAGTCAAGAGGATGGATTCCTCTCTTCCCGCAGTTCCTGTTTCCACTAGCCATTTAGTGAAGGGTTAGTGATTGGTTCATTTATGGATTCTCCAACACAACTTATGCTGAGGGGGGAATGAAGAGTGGTTCAAGAAATTTGGTTGCCTTCCAACTTTTAACTTTGATTACCAAAAAAATATGCTTTTCAATTCACTTTGAAGATCCTGCTTGTATTCATGTCATACTTCTGGTAGGAACTTTTCAGTTTTATCTTTCATGGCACCCACATCCTCCTACATAATTGATGACATAACAGAAAACATGACAGACATTCCCTCTCCCGCAATCTCATGGGTTTTCATTTATTTGCCTGCTTATTTTGTTCATGTCATTTGTACAAGGTCAAGAAGAAGCATTTGAGGAGCTTCCAATTTGTTATATCATGGTCTTGTGTGTTAAATATTATCACAGGTTTATTCTTACAACAATCAAAGATTTAAAAGTGAAGAAAAAATGTACTAGACTGCAGATATTTGAGACAACATTAAGTCCTGTCTCACAAAAAAATCTGGAATAATTATTCCTTATCTAACACCCATTTGTGGTATCCAGTGTATGGTCTAATTCATAGAACAACTTGAGAACAATGACCTTGAATACATGCTAGCCAAAACTTTGTAGCTACAATATCATAGCAGTGCCACACCAAGGAAGATATGTGTTTCCATTTTCCTTGGAAAGATACAAATACTCATTTAATAAATATGCTTCACTAGAAAGTTTAGAACATGGTAGACATATCACTTTCTTCATATTTTATTTTCAGTTCCATTTTCAATTTTTAGGAGAAAAAAATGACATCCACCTGTAAGTGAGAAATTGCTGATAATGATCCTTTTTTAATGGCTACACTCAGTCACTTAACAGGACCTTATTTTTAGAAAAGAATGATGGGGAACTTTATATGGCCTAGGCCTAGAATGATGGCCACAGTAAGACTAGTGCAGCAGTGATTGCCTTTTGATTGTGTTCTAAAATGCATCCAGAGTCAGGCCATTCATAGGCAAAAAGTGAAGGAAGGTCCACAACACTTCATCTTCTAGCATGGATTCCACACAGCAGTGGATGGCATTCTCTTCTTTCTTGACTTAGTGCCTTCAAATGTTTTTCTCTCTCTCTCCTCTCCTTTCTTGATCAGTATAAATAGTCCTATAATACTGTTAGAAAGATGTTGTGAAAACAGACTGGTTTCTACAGAACTCCCAAGACTCAGCTTGATTTTTACATTCATGCCACTGTAGTCTCTGACTTCTCACACCATTCTCACTACCATGCAGCTGAAAGGAAGGAGGCAAAAACAGATTTCTTGGTTCACCATCTTGGTGTGGGTCTTTCAGAGTAGTTTTGTTTGGGATGTGATTCTATTTAATATCATTGATTGAAAAACATCAAGAAAAAATAAGTGGAATTATTCCTTCAGTTGGTTAAAATATAAAGGAAAAAAAAACCCTAAAACCTAAAAGAAAGGGAGGACTGATGTTCAAATCAAGTCTCATCTCTTCGGAAAGCATGGCTCATTTTTACCATTCCCTTGGATGATTCAACAAAATACCAACATTGTCCGTGGTCCTCCTACCTCCATGGGAGGAGAAACAGAAGGTGTCACCATCGGACCACTTGACTGTTGTAGTCCTCTGTGACGGCCGTCTCATCCTCCTTCTGCCACCTGTGAGCCCGATGCTCCTTTAGCAGCCTCCGCTCTTCCCGCCTCTTCTGCCTGTCCCTCTGGTGTTCCTGCTGTTTGGTGTGGTGGTAGCGTTGCAGGAAAAGGTCTTTTGCATACTCATAAAGTTGCATGTCCAGGAAGTTCAGCTCCTCGATGCGCTGGCGAGCCCCTTCATTGATGTCCACGTTCGAAGCCCGCGTGATGTTGAACTGCGTGAAGGGGGAGATGAACTTGAGATTGAATGTCCTCTCAAACAGGAACTGAGTTTTCCGCTGGAATTCTGTAAGTCCAAAGAAGGCCATGTTCTTCAGGTTGTTTTTGGCACTCTGCAACAGGATGGTGTTGCGTTCACTCTCGTTCATGAAAGTCAAGTTGTAGCATCCCACCAGGCTAAGATCTGCCAACATACGGACCTGTCGGTTATTAGCCAGGTTATAGCCACAATCCATAAACTCCCTCAGACTGACGCCGGACCAATCATCCCCTGGGTAGCAGGTGGGCAGCTCATCTGGGGTCGGGCTTCTCCCATCACACATATGAAGAGAAGTCTTCCAAGTGGCCCCTCTCTGGACATGCTTCCATTCACTCAGGTAGCGAGACACTGGATCCCTCAGCATTGTGATATAGTAGAAATTCCTAGAATAAATTGCAAAAGAAAGTTAAGAGCTGCAATAATACTAACCACATGAACAATAATGAGCACTTATGAAACACCTTGCAATTTGCAATACGCCTTGTTTATCTTATTTCATTTAGTCCCCGCAACTCAGGAAATTAGGTAGTATTACTACTTTCATTACATGAATGGGAAAATGAGAGAGGTTACTTGCCCTGGCCAGGGCTATACAGCCAGTATCTGAAGCAGGATTCAAATTCTAATCTTTCTGATTCTGTCCAGAATTCACAGGGTTTTGTACTTCTACTATTTTCTAGGCTGAATCTTGAGCCACAGAATCATTGTTCATAAAATGTTATAGTTGTAAGGAGACACTAGTGATTATCTAAATCAGGAAATCTCAACTTATGGTCAACTTAAAAAAACTAAAAATTGTTACTTCAATCTATTTTGTTTCCTTTGTAATACTATATATATAACACATACATATACATATACATTTTATTATGTATTATAATATATTATATATGATTATTTATTATATATTTTATATATAATAAGATTATAAATATATAAATATTTTTGCCTTATGTATTCCTTTAGCAGCATAGTGAAATTTATAAATAAATAAATAAATAATCTCATTTTATACATTATAAATATTATTCTTAAAAAGGACTATAAATTTCACTATGTTGCTAAAGGGATCCATAAGGCAAAATATATATTATTACCTCTACTCTAAAGTAGGAAGAAAGAAAAAGAAAAGGAATGGACTATGCAGAGAAAAAGTCTCTTGTTGATTATCTTTATGATGGTTAAGGGATTGATGTTTTCTCTTTTAGAGAAGTTATGCTATCATTTCAAGGGTCATAGAAAATCAGCCACCAGAGGCCTGATTTTCCCTCTTTTCCTTCTCCTTTTCTGCTTTTACTCAGCATCAGTTAGACCCAATGGGCAGCTTGACTACTCAGGACACTTAGATGAGTGCATAGCCACAATACTATTTTGTTCTGGTGAGATAGAGGACCAACAAGACTTGTAACATGCAGAAACAGAAGGGAGGATCAGTGGAATAGACTTGGGGTAAGTGACATCCACAAGACAATGTATGATAAACCCAAAGAGCCCAACTTTTGGGACAAAAATCCACGATTTGACAAAAAGTGCTGGGAAAAATGGAAAACAGTATGAGAGAGATTAGATTTAGAACAACATCTCACACCCTACACTAAGATAAATTCAGAATGGGTGAATGACTTGATTATAAAGAAGGAAACTATAAGTAAATTAAGTGAATACAGAATAGACTACTTGTCAGATCTATGGGAAAGGGAAAATTTTAAAACCAAGCAAGAGTTAGAAAAAATACAAAATGTAAAATAAATAATTTTGATTATATTAAATTAAAAAGGTTTTATTCAAAAACAACAATGCAACCAAAATCAGAAGGGAAACAACAAACTGGGAAAATTTTTTATGACAAAAAACTCTCACAAGGTCTAATTACGCAAATATATAAGTAGCTAAATCAATTGTATAAAAAAATCAAGCCATTCCCCAATTGATAAATGGGCAAGGGACATGAATAGGCAATTTTCAGATAAAGAAATCAAAAGTATCAATAAGCACATGAGAAAGTGTTCTAAATCTCTAATTATTAGAGAAATGCAAATCAAAACAACTCTGAGGTATCACCTCACACCTAGCAGATTGGCTAAAATGATAGCAGGTGAGAGTAATGAATGCTGGAGGGGATGTGGCAAAATTGGGACATTAATG
>NC_058132.1:528502424-528537856 GCF_016433145.1 Gracilinanus agilis
CAACTACCTAAACCCCCAGATCTAAATATCTCTTTAAAGAGATTTCTTCATTGTGATTTCCTACTCCTCTCCTCACTGTCTAAAATCCAAATTCCTGTTCTTTGCTAAACTAACACTAAACCCCTCTTTGCTGGTTTTAAGGAAAGGGTTTGTGTAAGCCTAATAGGGCCCAAAGAAGGCCCAAGATCCAAAAGGATCTAAACCTGGTCTCATAATCAGATGCCAGATGTCTCAGGATGGCCAGGAACTCAACAGATATCAATCAGCCAGCAGGGAAGCAGGTAGATGGGAAAAATAAGGTAGAAATAGCCACAAGGAAAATAGCCAGTCTCTTCTAGGTCACAACCAGAGAAAAGGACACAGCTCAAGCCCAACTGTTTCTCAGTAACAGCTCAGCTCTCCCCTGCAGAATTCTAGAATCCTGTACTCTGCTGACCATGCCTCTGCCCTCTGCAAACTTACACACTTTCCTCCTTAACTTAACTTTTCCTTATAACACTTGCCACTTGGTAAAATTGACCTAGGGTTGTCATTTAAATTGACATGCCATTATGGAACTCTCTCTTAAACCCTGTCTTCTCACTCTCTGACCTTCATGGGAGCAAGGGTCAGATTACCCTTTTACTCTCTGAGATCTCATCTTCAGAACATTCTTCCCAATATCTCTATCCCATGCTTTGTGCTTATTTTTGTCTTTTAGTTATACGTCTGGTAGAGATAGCTAAGAAACACTGATGAGTTGAAAGTCTTCACAAGGGAAAGTTTTGTTTGTTTTGTATTGTTTGGGCAGAAAACTGTTTGGAATATATAGTAATATATATATATATATACACATATACAATATACTCATATAATATAAATATATATATATAATATAATTATATATAATAATAATATAATATAATAAATATATATATTATAAATATGTATATATTTATATTATATGAGTATATTGTATATGTATATATTACTATATGTACATATATGTACATATATGTATATATTTATATTATATGAGTATATTGTATATATGTGTGTGTGTATATATATATATATATATATATATATATACTTATCGATTTTAGTTTAATCCTAAATAGTGACTTATTCAGTTTATGAGTCTAGTACATAGGAAGTGTAGACTGTGAGTCTAGTACATAGCAAGTGTGGACTGATTACATTTCACTATCCTGTACATAGTAGAAAACAGTCAAGAAGTTACTGAATAACAAAGAAAATAATTATTTTAACAATGACACTAAAACACATTGAAGGTATGCCCGAAATTTTTCCTCCTAAGTATCTAAAGCGTACTAGATTCTTGAGCCAGGCAAATGACATCATTCATGAAAATTGTTCTTCCTGTTAACGGAACAAAATACAAACTACACAAACAGACAAATAATCTTTTGACTGTGAAATGACAGGTCAGCCCTATTAGAGCATCTTAATCTTAGGAGGCAGATTAAACCCTCTTGGCAGCTCAAAGGATTTAAGTTTGAGGATTGTAAAGGTTGGATAACACAAAGGTTTAGTTGGGACCTGACTGGAATAGGAAGAAAATGCCTTTGTCTACTTGTTAGAATTGTCTCCAGAATTCACCCTGCCTGTTTTCCCTTTCTAATAGCTGAAGTACAATCTTGGAAATCTACTTAATCTCTACATCTGACTGAAATTGACCAAGGCTAATCTTTTCTCTTGCTCAAAAATTTTGCTGCTGAGAATTTTATTCAATAATAACTAATCTAATCAAAAGGTGATTATCTGTGAATAAGTCTAAAATGCCTAAGGGTTCTGTCAGCCAGGTAGGCAGTGGATCAATTCATAACTCAAATGAACACTGACATGGGGGTATAAAAGTGGACAGTTGGGCCATTCATACAGCAGTATACAATGTTCTTATATTTAATGGTGTAATGGTTTTGGCACTGGATGACAGATAACATTTAAGAATTTCTTTAGCTAGCCTTAATCTTATTTCCAAAATTGATCCTGCATAGCAGCCAAAATAGAAAAGAATTTGGATACACTAAAATAAACCAATAGTTTTACAGAGCACCAAACTCTTATGAAGACGAAGTCTGAATGCAATTAAAATTGAGTCTCCTCTATACTCTGATAATTTCTCCATTTACAAATGAAAAATACAAATGGGCCAAAGAATAGTGATAATAATTAATGATTTACTTTCCTTGCTATTGGTTAAAATATTCTTATTCTCTTTTTTTGATACTGAAGTATTAAAATGATAGGATTCTGGAAAGTTACTCCTTTAGGAGAGAGAAGATATGATATCTGAAGAATGAATCATCAGGAAAAAAAACCAAACCTATGGAAGTGTATGGAGATAAAATTATGGGAGATCAATTAAGGACATATACATTTCTCAGCTTTTTTGATAAAATGAGACCCTTCCACAGTTGTTGTTGTCCTTTGTGCTCAAAAAGGACCTTTTTCATGACATTGAGATCAATAGAATAAAACCAGGAACTAAGTGGGAGGTCTATCAAGACATAGGGACTTTGAGACTGAAGAAACAGTTGGTGTATATCTTTTGTAGAGAGTGACCCTTTGAAAGATATAATGACAGCATCCATTGATGACAGTGTGTAAGTGGTAAAAGGTAGGCTAGAATCTGCCATAGAAGAATCAATTAAGAATATGAACGTAATCTTGTAAAGACTCTTGAGGGAGTTGAGGTGTAGAATAAGAATGAGAGATTTGCCTTTATATTGTGCCAACCAACCCATTCTAGGACTATGCTGTATGGGGGTACCTATAACATTATCCTTAATCAAAGTCTTTTCAGTAACATCATTAACAGATTTTCATCACACTCAAATATAAAGCTATACAACTCCATTATAACACTAATCAGCTGAATATCAAATTATGGCAATGTCTTTATAAATTAACTGTGTACCTTTCAATGTCATTTCCCCTAGTTCTATAGAAGGGGCTAACTGCACTATTAGTGTATTTAAGATTAGAAAAAGAACAATTTTTCTATAAAACGGTCAATTCTTAAGATTTTTTAATTTGATTTATTTTGTTTTTCTTTTGTTACCCTAGAAAGTTCTTTCTGAGAAATCTCAATCTTGTCTCATTGAGTATATCCATTCCAATATTACAAAACTTATTAAGAACTTTAGTGTAAGACATCATATTAGGTTGTAGATATAAAAAGAACAAATGCAAAATTGTCCTTATCCTCAATAAACAACATTTATTAAATATTTACTACATATGTCAGACATAGTAGCAGGAGTGCAGAGTTCTCATCCTCCAAGATCTCATATTTTATTGAAGGATGGGGTATAATATATAAACAGATAAGAATATGCATACTTAGAAACGGAGGGATAGCTTATAAGAACAAGAATAAGGGAAAGCTTTCTAGACAAAGTGCCCTATGAGCTAAACCTTGAGAGAATTTGAGGATTCTAAGAGGTGAAGGTGAGGAGGAAGTGAATTCTACACAAGTGGGACAGTCTATAAAAAAGGTATGGAGGCAGGAGAAGGAATGCCGACTTTGGCAAGAAGCAAATGTGTTAATACCCCAGAAATTAAAAGGATATTATTAGAAACTTATGCAGAAAATCAGAAAAAGTAAGCTGGAATTAGATTTTTAAGAACTTTAAATACCAAGATGAGAAATTTGTATTTTATTGGGGAGATAATAGGGAGCTTTAAAAGTTCTTGAGCATGGATATACTATGTTCAGACATATTTATATGAAATTTATGTGGAAGATAGTTTGAAAGGAAAGAGCTATGATCCAAAAATTCAATTAGAAAGCTGCTACAATAATCTAGGGAAGAAATGGTAAAAGACCAAAGTAGGTTGGTGGTCTGATGAATGGAAAGAAGATAAAGAGCTGTGATATGGCATCTGATTGGATATGAGGAATGGGGAAGACAGAAAAGAAGGAAATCTGTCCAATTCACTTCCTCTACTTCTTTTTAAAAATATTTTGGAATATGGAAAAATAAGGAGGAAAATGTCTCTATGAATTCACAAAATCAATATGAATGGAGAAAAGTCAAACTAATAGAAAGGAAGTAGCAGTAGTATCTTTGGGCTACATAGCTTATGTTATTGTGGTGTTTTGTAGCTTTACATGTGGGTGTGATAAAAATCTATTAATGCTGTTTTGAAAAAATTTTAATTAATGATAATGCTATAGGTATTCTCATGCAACCCAGTACTAGAATGGGTTGGTTGGCACAATGTAAAGGCAAATCTCTCATTCTTATTCCACACGTCAATTCTCTCAAGAGTCTTAACAAGATGGTAATGTTTATATTCTTAACTGATTCTTCTAGGCTAGAACAAAGCCTACCTTTTACACTAATATATAGGCATTAAAGGGCCTGAAGGGCAGTTGCAGTTGCCAACCCTCTGTTCTTTTCCTAAACATTTCAATGATTCACTCTAAGTTTTCCTTTCAATTTTCTTTCCTACCCAACCATTCTTTTTATATTGGAGAAGTTTTCTGTTCAAATTTTTTGAAATAAAGGACACAAAGATGAGTCTTAATACCTCATGTCATCTATTTTAATAAACAAGAAAAAGAGAGAGAGAAAGATGAAACCCTAGAACTAGGCATTCTAATCAATTCTGTCAGTAAAGGTGGAAAACTCAGGATTATCGCTTCCCTTCAGTTTCCTTCTGAGTAATCAGACCAGAAAATAATAACTAACTATGTGGCATATTAAGACTTCAGGAATAGCAATTGGCTCCACTAATCCCACTGAAGAGGTAGAAAAGAAAGATATCTACCATCTTCCCTTTGAAAATAAAGGGAATGCTTCTATTAAGTACTTACATTTGGGAAAGTCACATTTCATTTCACAATTTATACATACATACTGTGGAATATTAATGTTGACTGTAATAATTTTTTTACACACAATCTTTTTTAAACCTCAAGTTTTGAAATCAGCCAGCTTCCAAGTTAAAGTAATTTACTCCCAGACTTCAGAGATGGCTTATTATTATTAATATTTTCAGGCAGAAAAGGAGATCTGCTCCTTATTTATCTGGAAACAAGAACTGCCTTGGGTGATGAAGTCAGCAAGCCCTAGCCACCATTTTGGACTGCAGTGACTTAGCCATGTGGAGTGGAGGAAGGGGTTTCTTGGTGTCCTTATGACCCACCTCTTCTGGGGATGTAGCAATGAGGAAGGATCTGGGGTCTCTAAGTCCACCTTCTCTGTGACTATTTATCAATCAGAAATGTCTTGGAGAGGTACTGAGGGGTGACATCCCAAGGGGGTATATATTGGGCTTTGTCACTTCCTCTTTCTTGCTCAGCTGCTCTCATTTTGCTCAGGTCTCACTTTTGTACTTCTTGCACTTCTTGGTGTCTCTAGATTGTGGAA
This sequence comes from Gracilinanus agilis, assembly GCF_016433145.1. Lineage (NCBI taxonomy): Eukaryota > Metazoa > Chordata > Mammalia > Didelphimorphia > Didelphidae > Gracilinanus > Gracilinanus agilis. The sequence goes on from NC_058132.1 coordinate 528,507,809, forward strand.
GGAAACCACTGGCTAGTTTAGATATATTTGAATGGCCAATTAATAAACTAACTTAAAAATTAGGAAATAACTGCCTCTCGAGAATTTCAATCATCAACACATGTAAAACTCAGCAGAATTGCTCTTGGCTATGGGAGTGGGGGGAAGGATCAGGGGAGGGAAAGAACATGAATCATGTAACCATGGAAAAACATTCTTAATTAATTTTTTCGAATCACCAAAAAAAAAAGAATTTCAATCATTATAATACATACACATACATTCATATATATATATGTATATATATATACAAGTATATGTGTATAGGCACTTGTGTATATATGTAAATATGTTTTTGTTTGCATCTATATATGTTTATATAGATGGATATGTGTATAGATGTATATATGATGTATATAACTATAAGACAATGTATATATATATTTAGGTGTTATATACACTATATACATATATGTAGATATATATATATATATATGTATCAGGAAAAAGAGAGAGAGAGATGTGAGCCCCTGTAACTAGGCATTCTAATCAACTCTGCCAGCAACAGTAGAAAACTCAGGATTATGACTTCCCTTCAGCTTCCTTCTGAAAATTAGACCAGAAAATAATGACAGACTACAGAGCAAATGAAGATGTCAGGAGTAGTGACTGGCTCCACTAATCCTGCTGAAGAGGTAGAAAAGAAAGCTATCTAGTGTGAGTTTGGAGTCAAAGGACCTGGGTTGGAATTGTGACTCTTTCCTGAAGCTGTGTGGTAGAGGAGAAAGAGAACCAGTGCTGGAGTTGGAGGACCTGTGTTCAAATCCCACTTCTGTCATTTACTACCTAGGGATCTTGAGCAAGACTCTTAATGTTTTGGGGGCTTAGTTCCCTCAGTAGTGGAATCAGTGTAATATATTCTCTGCCTCATGTGTGATGTAGTGAAAGAACTTTGTATATAGCAATATTACAGGAATTCTTAGGTTGTTGTTTTCCAGACTTGTGCTTTCATTGGCAATTGTGCTATTTAAGGTCTTAGAGAGTTGCTGGGGCAATGAGAGTTTAAATAGTTTGTGCAGGGTGATGAAGACATGTTTCAGAAGGAGGACTTGAATCCAGGTGTTTCTGACTCTAGGGTAGCTCTTTATCTTTGCCTTGGAAGAGAATCTGTACCTGTGAAATCAAAGATATTTTAACCTATAACAGTTTGGGTGAACATTTTCAAAATCATGTGCCTCAATTGCACTTTCAAGGTGCCTGTGAGCCCCCCACATTATCCCAGGCAGCAGAAGGAAGAAGTGCTTGCATTTGGCTGTTAGGCAGAGGGGTAGAGAATGTGAAAAATGTCCTTGGGCGCTGTGGCAAGGGGGAACAGAGCAGTCCCCTCTGGCATGCCCCCGCACCCCTGCCATGGCTTCACCAACACGGACCTATAAGTTGTCAGTATTCGAAATTATACCACCTCCTCCCCCATGGGAGATTATGTAAAACTGTAACTTAATGTAATCAATGCTGAAATTTCAAATTTCAAATCAGATCAACAAGCATCTATTGAATTTGTTTGTTATCCTTTGGTCATTTCAGGCATATATGATTCTTTGTGGCATCATTTTCTTGGCAATGATAACAGAGTAATTTGCCATTTCCTTCTCCAGCTCATTTTACAGATTAAAAAAATTGAGGCAAACTGGATTAAGTCTTATAGCTACTGTCTAAGACCAGATTTGAAATCAGGAAGATCAGTCTGGTGCTATCTATGGAATATTGACTATTGAAAGGCAGACAGTGTAGTGAATAAAACCTTGTTCCTGGAGTCCCATCCAAATCCCTCCTAACTCTGTGACCCTGGGCAAGTTATTAAACTCTCTTGGCTCAAGTTTCCTCATCTATAAAATGAGGATGTTAGACTTCAATCCCTTAGAGCAATGGTGTCAAACTCAAACAAAATGGATTCCTTTTGGCCAATTGTTGACTTAGAAAACTACAAATTAACATTATCTATGTTGTACTGTATTTTTATTTATTTTGTTAAGTATTTCCCAATTATCTATTATTCTGGTACTACCTTAACTGGCTCTAAGTTACCTTAACTCTTCTGTAAAAGGTCCTTTCCAGATCTGAATCTCTGGTCTTGTGATTCTACTATATGGTAGATATTATGGCTGGTGCTGGGGGAAGAACAAAAACAGCAAAAAGAAAAGAAACAGTCTCTACGTTCACTAAATTGTGCTATGTACCTTATAGTTACTTCATTGGTTTAGGACTAGGTTGTTGGAAAGCAGTGTTAATCTTGCCCTTAAAGAACATGCGTGGCCTTTTGTCCATTTTTACATCATTTTTGTATGTTGTAGAGGATTCAAAGAGTGAAAATTCATATGATATTCTAATATATCAATTATTATTGGGTTAATGTGCACGCAGATGAATTCAACACAGTATGATTAAAGATTATTCCAATTAGTAAGGCAAAATGAGTGAAAATAGGATTCTTTTATAGTATACATGCTGGATTGGCTTTTCTACTGCTTCACAGTATAAAGTACACTGTGAATTCATTGCTTGTGAAATGTACATTTTTATTGGAGACCCTGGGGTGTCAGACCTGCCCTTAATGGTAGGGAATGGAAATGAAGGGAAGGATTTGTTTGCTGTTATATACTTAACGTACTAAGTACATTTTTCTTACTATAAAAACTTGTGTGTAGGAGGCAACAGTCCCAGTGGAGAGGCATGACCTATGATTCAGGGACTAGAGTCTCTCTGTAAAAAAGAGAAAGAGAAATAGTCACTTGTTATTAAGGCCAAGGAGTATTTGTTATTATTGCCCTCTGGGTGAACATGATAGCAAGAAAGTGCTAGAAGGAGAAAGTTGGTGGGAGACCCATCAGATACCAATTGTTTGGAAAAGAGAGAGAGAGAGAGAGAGAGAGAGAGAGAGAGAGAGAGAGAGAGAGAGAGAGAGAGAGAGAGAGAGAGAGAGGCACAGACACAGACACAGACACAGAGAGACAGAGAGACAGAGGGACAGAGAGAGACAGACAGAGAGACAGAGAGAGACAGAGAGACAGAGGGACAGAGAGACAGACAGAGAGAGACAGAGAGAGAGACAGAGAGACAGAGAGCTTAAAACAGAGATGGTACTAAAAATAAATTATGGCACAGTTACAGTTTTTGTAAATGTGGAGCTATATGGCTGTCAAAGGGGAGGTGGGTAGCTAAAAAGCTAGCTTAAGAGAATAGGATATCGAAGTTAATACCGTAACCCAGAGTTTAGGACTGAAGAAGCAATTTCTTTCTGCTCTCCTCCAATTAGACTGCAAGCTCCTTTAGGGCAGGTCCAATAGCATATCAAAACTTTGTTAATTCCCCCCAAGGTCTAGTAAAGTTCTCTATATACAGCAGAGTGCTTCATGTACAGTAGACTTTGAATCAAAATATTTTAACTATTGCATTGTAGCAGGAAGGGACCATCTAGGTCTCTTCAAAGAGTCCAACCCCTTAATTTAAAAAAGAAGCATCTGAGATCCAGAGGCTTAGTGACCTGCCAATGGAAGCACAGGTTCTAAGGAAGAGAGTCCAGATTTGAATGCTGGTCCTCTGACACTAAGTTCAATATTCTTTACACTGTATCATAGCTGCCTCTAGGAACTTGGTATACTCCTCTAGAGACCTAGTTTCAAGCTGACAAAAAACTGTAGAGATTAAAATTAATATGCAAAAGCTAAGTATTATTTTTATAAAGTTTTATTAATAATAAACTAACATACAAATCTAGAATGAAAAGGTACTAAGCTAACTTCAGCCATGCTCATGAAGGAGAGGAAAAAGAAGGAGAAACTACTGAACTTATAAAACAATAATGTGACCACGCAAACGTGGAGGTGCAGGAGAGAGTAAAGGGAATTTGGGGAAGTACTAGAAGTCCAAGGTTCAAAATCTCCATTTATATAAATCCATTAATGACTACTCTGGCTTTTCCACTTAAGCATTTCTTGATCAATGAAATTTTATGTCCTGGTTCTCGTCCCTCTATCTTTTCCATAAGAATATTATAACTTTATCAAATATGTTGCTAAAATGTATATAAATTATTATCTATTCAATTTTATGATTTATTTGTTTATTAACCCTGTCTATTAAAAAAAAAACACAAGTCTAATTTCATCATCTGCCAATCAAATGAATCTCTCTAATTATAGCCAGAATTGATGTGTAGCTTTAAGGCTAATGCAGTTTTTTTATATATGTTATTTTAATCATCACCACAACTCTGAGGAGTACATAGCACAGTTGTTATCATCCCCATTTTATAGATTATTAAGTAGGGCCCTGAGAGGTGAATGGAATGGGGCAGTCCCTTCATTTGTCATTCTTTGGAGCACTTAGCAGATATTCTCTTCCAGTTCTGGGACTATCATAGGGAAACAGTTTCCAGTCATGTAAGGCATCATTGTAAGTCTGCCTGCTAAGCCAAAAGAGCTGAGGACTCAGGGGACTTTTGAAAAGAGGGCACAATTTCTGGCTGGCTTCCCCTTGGTTACAGCTCTCAAGGCCACTAGATCCCTGGCAGAGTGCCTAAGGACATTGCCAGCTAGGCTATACATCCACTCCAACTGCTGCTGCAGTGGGTGGGCAGATCTCCAGACCTTTCAAGCTCACAAGGCCACCTGCTCAAGGGAAGGGAATGCAAATGATGTAGGACAGCTACAGAGTCCCTGGCACTGACTAACCTAGCTAGGTCCCCTGACACTAGCTGTTATGTAGGTGAAATCACCTTAACACCAGTTTTGAGAAAGAGCTCACTCTTCCCAGGAGACCACTTCTCCAAAGGATATCTTGCTGCCTCAAGAACTATGGCAAAGGAGAGGCCAACTGGGATCTCTATAACAGTTTTAAAAGCCCCCACCCCATCTGCCCAGTCCTCAGGTCACCTCACTCCAATAGTTGGAGTCAAGGAATTCTCCGCTAAGATAACAACATATGCTCTGAGGCTAGTGGTGGGAAAAAGAAACAGCTCCATTAAACAAGTTAAGCACCAGAGGTAGGATTTCAGCCCTATATGATTAGAATCTTACTCCCAGTGTTTCCATGTGTTCTGCAGCAAACAGAATATCTGTGCATGCTCCAAGGAATGACAATGAAAAAATGAGGAGGACAGAGAGGAATGGAAAGGAAAGCAATTACACTAGTAAATATCAGAGGTGGGATTTGAATGGAAATTTCTTAAGATTTCATAACCAATGTCTTTCTACTATAAAACTATACCATATTGCTTCTCTGTAGGAAATTATTCCCTCCTATCCACAAAATGTTACTGAAGAAGTAAAAAGGCTAATCTTACTATTAGCTTCTGCTAGAAAACTGCAATGGATCTTTTAAATTTAAAAAAAAGAAACTACACTTTTTTGTTGTTATAAAATCTACTCTTTGGAGGCATTGAGGCAGAACTCATAAGATTAAAGTATCATAGATTTCAACCTGGAATGGATCTTAGGGATCATTTAATTCAATGACACATATTATTGAGCCTGAGATCCAGAGTTGTGACCCTTTGTGCTACAAGATACAAGGAGAATACTTACTTTGCTAATAATATTAGTGATCATATTATATTTCCATATCACTCATCTTTATGTTCTTCTCATTTGATCCTTACAGAAATTCTGGGAAGTAAATTGGAAGGAATTTTAGATATAATTGGGCAGTCATGTGGCACTGCAGACAGTGTGCCGAGGCTGGAGGCTCTTCCTGAGTTAAAAACTGGCCTCAGACACTTATTAGCTGTGTGACTCAGGGAAAGTCCCTTAACTCTGATTGTTTCAGTTTCCTCTCTGCAAAATGAGCTAGAGAAAGAAATGGCAAATCATCCCAATGTCTTTGCCAAGAAAATCCCAAATGGGGTCTTGAAGAGTGGATAGATATAATTATTGTCATTTTTCAGGTGGCGAAACTGATATTCATACATAATTTGTCAGTAGTTACCCGGGTAATAAGTGTAAGAGAGAGGATTCAAACACAGATCTCTCTTAACCCCTAATCCAGTCCTATATTCTTTATATCATGCTTTCTCCCTTTATACCCTAAAAAAAGGAGAGATAACTTAGATTTAGGACCTACCTAAGCTAGATCTTGTTATAAAATTATAAAGTATGTGTTTTTTTATATCTTTCTTTACATTAAGTAGACTTTTTAATCTCTATAATTTTGGGTTTGCAATTTCACAGAGATCCCCACAAAGTCACTGATTTAGATGTACAAATCTGACAAGAAGGACTAGAGAATCTTATCTGTCAGCAGTCAAGAACATGTTTGCATTCAAAATCATAGAATGTGAACTGATGCAGGGTGAAATGAACAGAACCAGGAGAACATTGTACACAGAAGCTGAAACATTGTGGATCAATCAAATGTAATAGACTTTGTTACAAATAGGACATCCTTAAGGGACTTATGAGAAAGAATTCTATCCACATCAAGAGAAAGAACTGTGGGAGTTGAAATGCAGAAGTTTCCTTATCTATAGGGGTATATGATTTGGAATTTTGGTTTTGAAAGATTACTCTATTACAAAAATGAATAATATGGGAATAGTTATCAAGTGATAACACATGTATAACCCAGTGCAATTGCTTGTCAGCTCTGGGATGGGGCAGAGAAGAAAGGAGGAAGAAGGAAATGAATCATGTAACCATGGAAAAATATTTAACAATAAAATAAAATAAAAATCACAGAATGGCATTTGGAAATTCTAGAACACAAGCCTGTCCTTCCACATTTTCATCTTAATTCCCACCTCTGTACTACAGAGCAGCTATATTATCATTTGGTCAAGGCTCAGAATAAAACTAATTTCTTTCTTTTTGTATGGTATAGTCCAGTCTTTTTTCTCTTTGTAGTCTAGTTTCTACACTGCACTGTATCTTATAGAATTCCTGTACTTAGAATTGCAATAATTATGTACTTTGACATAGTGATGAACAGAAATTTTATCCACAGCTTGAAAACAAATTAAGGACTCTAAGAATGATGTTCCAAACCAATGGGAAATTGGAAGCCATGAATTTTAAGCCTCAGAAAAAGGAACTTTCAGAGTGTCTGTAGGGTGGTTCCCAAAATGTCCTGTATTGTGATTGGAAAATGGAGACATACACAGTTTGCTATCTTACCTAACACAGAAAGAAAAAATTCAGGGCAAACTTCCACTTATCTTTTCTTATCACACACCAGGGGTTCTGGTCCATTTGTTTATGTATGGAGTGATACAGAATCTTCCGAAATGGGTGAGGGAGCAAGGTGATAGGGCTGCTTGAAGACCATAGGAAACCTAGCAACTCCATTATTCTTTTACATCAGTCAGGGATGAGACTGACTTGAAGGAAGAACCATTTTATTTTCCTAAAACCCTGAAAGCATTAAAAGAGAGAAGGATGGCTGTCAGTGAATCAGGGAGCAAGTGTATAGCGCCCTGACCATAGTAGATAAAGATAGAAGAATTGTAGTAGCTTCTAGCTATAATTCTCACTCGGCTAAGAATGACACAGGATGGGTTCATGGCATTCTCTGATGGCTCCACAATTAAGCTGGTTTACCTTCACAATTCCTTGATGGAATACTCCTCTTCTATATAGACTATTATTTTTCCCATTTATTGAAGTGACTAAAGCTAAAATTTATGTTAAGACTTCTTCGAATTCAGTTTCTGCTTGTCAAAATTATGACTACATTTTTTGAAAAACGCTTCTGATAAGAGAGTCAGATGATGCCAATCTTTGATGCCAATCATCAAAGAAACAGCCCTTTGAGAGACAATGTACGGAGCAATAATGAGTCAAACATTAAGGCTTCGGGGAAACATTGGTCATTTCTTAGGTGATGGTAATTTCAATACTCACACTTCTTTGCAGGGACAAATGTATCTGTCAATATAATCATGGAGCTGAATTATAGTAACCTTAATTATTTGGGATTCAGTAACATACCATGATTTTCACTGTTGCCTTTACTTTTCCCAAGTGTCATTGCAAAAATAAATGTAAGGGAGTACTCATCCCCAGGCTTGTTTTTGCTCTTTTGCCAAGTATAATTTTTCTCACCATAGTCTCAGATGTGCTAGGTAGGGGCCTGCTCTTATGCATTATTCACAATCTTCGGTGATTATTTGTTTCAGAGGCACTGAGCACTACACAGGATCTCTGGGATTTAGGCAAGGGGGCAATCCCAGTGTACTCCACAAAGCTTTAACAGATGCAGCCAGGAATCTAGCAGGAGCCAGTACCTGCTCTGAGACAAGCCTGATACCCAAGTCTCGTGTACAGCCCTAATCTCAGCCTGGGATAGAAAAACTAGTGGTAGTCAGGTAAAGAGGCAGTATTACCCAATCATCCATTTCCCAAGGTTTTCCCTTAGAAGCTGATCTTGTAGGTTCTGTATAAAAGGTGCATGAAATGACAAAGGTGGGAATTATGTAGGAAAGCAGGGGATTACCACAAAACAAGTTTTAGAGCGGTCAGCTTGGAAATGGAATGAAGTAAAATAAATACATTGCTGTTGACATCTATATATGATTACTTTGATGGAGTGGCTGCTGAATAATTTCTGGATAAGACAAAAAAAAGAGTTTGAAGGCAGATTTTACTATTTGTTTAAGCAGCAGAGGATTCAATCCTTCTATTGTTTTCTTCAAATCTACTAGCTGTAGGGAATGACTAGATCGTTTTCAGAATATAAAATTAATGTAAGCCCAAGATAAAATAAGGCAATTAGCACCTTTGGGGTGCTGTGCAATCTCAGAGCTGTCATTTTGTGGCTCTGATGGATGAGGTAGAATGAGCACAGGACAAGGAGTCAGAAGAATTAGGAACTCAGATCTAGAGCTGGAAGGGATGCCAGAGGTCAACTAAGTCCTTTAAATGATGACAGGAATGAGACAAATCAATAGCCATTTGTTAATTGCCCACTAGGTGCCAAAGACTGTGCTAAGCACTAAGGATAAAAAAAAGGAAAAAATAAAAACAAAACAAAACCAAAGTCTCTGCCTTCAAGGGGCATTCGGTCTTAGTAGAAAGGCATCATGCACACATCCAAGTCCAAACAAATTATATATAATGAGATATTTGTATTACAAGGAAGTCAGAAAGGCTTCTTACACAAGGCAGGATTTGAGCTGAGACCAAAGGGAAGTCAGGGCAGCTACATGGTGCAAATGTATAGAGCACTGGGCTTGGAATCAGAAGACTCATCTTCCTGAGTTTAAATCTGGCCATAGATCAGATGTGTGACCCTGGGCAAATCATTTAACCTTGTTTGCCTCATTTTCCTCATCTGTAAAATGAGCTGGAAGAGGAAATGGCCAGCCACTCCAGTGTCTTTGCCAAGAAAACCCTAAATACAGTCATGCTTTTCTTTCACAAAGAGCTAGATTGGACTGAAATGACTCAATAACAAGAAAAGGAAGGAGATTGAGAAGGGAAAGGTTAGGGAAGTGAAGTGATTTTCCCAAGGACATATAAGCAGCTTTGAGTATCAGAAGTATACATTAACAATATAATTTCACTGTCTTCAGAGTCAGTATTCTTTTCTCTATATTATTATGACTATTATTATTATGCTTATTTTACAGCTGAAGGAATTAATAGTCAGAAAGGTTAAATGATTTACTTGCAGTCACACATAATATACATGTAACATACACGCGAATCAGTATGATTGGAGAATTAGCACTTAGGTCTCATTAGCCCCCAAAACTAACTTTTTTTTTCCCCATCAAATCATACTTTGGTCTTAAGTGTAGTATGGAGGCAGCAGTACCCAGGTTGCTGTTAGCACTTCTGACTAAAATGGCAAGGGCAAGCAGGGAAATGGGGAAGGTACCTTAATTTCATCTCAATCTCCTAAGAAATGTCCTCTAGCTATTTACAATAAAGAGAGAATTCAGGAGGTCAGACTTCCCTAAACTCAGTATACCATGGAAATAAGAATAACTAAAAGTTTTGATTCCAGTTTAGAGAAGAAAAAATGTGTGTGAGTGTGAACTGGGAGGAGGTGAATGTCACCTTTCTTTTTAACATCTTGGACAAATAAAGAAACAAATAACAAAAGAGGATTCAACAAAGAAGAAACAATGGAAAGTGTGGAAGCCTGAGGATTCATGCATCAGTAGCTACCAAAACATACAATTTTTTCTTTATTTCATTTTTTTAAAATTAAAAATATTACTGATAGCTTTTGTTAAATTTCTCCCCCAATCCCTCCCATAGCAAAGAGGACTATATGAAAGGTTATGTGCCATGTTGTAAGCTATGTTCCCCTCAAACCTAGGTCCTTTCCAACTCCACCACCAGAATTATCTTCAACACTGATTCAACAGGCTGACATTTTTAATGCACCCTCACCTCACATTTGAGTCCACTCCCCCCCACACCTTACCTCAGACAGGAGAGAGAGGAAATGCTCTCTTTGGACTGCTGAGCAGAGGGGTGAGGGAAGTCAGGAATGTCTTCAGGCTCATTGAGAGAGGGGAAGAGCTCCTCCTTGAAATCCTCTGACTTTCTAGTAACAAACTCTGGCTGGTGACTGCATGTATGCCCACAGAGAGGGCTCTGTATGCCCTTTTTGGCATGTGTGCCATAGGTTTGCTATCATTGGCCTAGCCTTTCTATTTTAGAATTGAAACTAAAACAGTAAAGTTTTTTTTTTTAAATAAGGTGGTATTCTAAATATTTTGGTATATGTGGAATTTTTATTTTTATCAATGACCTCCTTGGGGGCATTCCTTTAGTAGTGGAATTTCTGGACATTTTAGTCACTTTATTTGCAATAACTGCTTTCCAAAATGATTGTGTAGGGGCAGCTGGGTAGCTCAGTGGATTGAGAGCCAGGCCTAGAGATGGGAGGTTCTAGGTTCAAATCTGGCCTTAGACACTTCCCAGCTATGTGACCCTGGGCAAGTCACTTGACCCCCATTGCCTATTAAAAAAAAAACTGGTTGCACAAATTTACAACTCTACTAACAATACTTCTTGACTCATTTTGATGACTCCATCTGACGTAAATCCACATAACTATTTATAGTAGGATATATGCTGAAAGCTTTGCTATATGGATTCTAGGAAAACAGAAGTGTCCTTTCATAGTGACTTTTTTTAAGACTTGGAGTTCAGATAATTCCTATTGCCCTGGTTATCTTTCCATGCTCTACTTGCTTATACTTCTGAGTGATTGAAAGTGTGTAGCAGTGACTTATCAATGAAAATTATTAGTTTTCAAAAATTTCCAGAAGCAGAGATCTATTTTTTATTTGAACAGTAAGAGTGTAAATAAACAACTGTCTAGCAACTCTGGTTGAGTCTGACTGTTCTATTCCTGTTAGTTTTAGCAATGCTGACAAGTAGTTTGAATGTTTATATTTTGAGACTTGGGAAATGTTGGTTTCTAGATCATTCTTGTTGCTAAAGGGCCATATTATAAGAATTTTATTGTAATATGTCAAGGAGTGGCTATGTGGTTTAGTTGTTAGTAAGGGAGTTCCCCCTACTGCTATTATCATAGGTGTGACTTCATATCATATATTTATAAAATTTCAGTTATGAAAGGAGTTACAGAATCCAATCTTTACTATTTTATTAATGAGAAAAATAAGTTAAGGTTGATTAAATAATTTTCCTAAGGTTGTAGAGCTAGTTTGTAGTAGAGCCATGATTAGAAATCAATTATCTGAAATTCCAGGCTAGCAGCCTTTCCATTAGCCCATTTAGTCTTACTATATGTGAAAAAATAATTTTGATATTGTATAAATGGAGGTTTTGAACCTTGCACTTCACCCCCCATAAGTCCCTTAGTTTTCCCAAAATTCCCTTTAATCTCTCCTGTGCCTCCACATTTCCGTGGTCACATTTTTGTTTTATATTTGGCTGTAACTCCTCCCTCTTCCTCTTTTTCTGTTCCTGGGAGTGGGCTAGTTAGTAACCTTTTAGTTAGGTCTCTGTAATTTTATTATTAATAAAGTATTCATAAATATAATATTTAGTATTTTTCATATTAATTTTAATCTCCACAACATTTAGATGGATCTGTTATCAATGGAGATATTCCTTCCTTCACTGAAGATTGCAACCTGCTCATGCCTTTTCATCTCTTTTCATCATCTTTCCCTCTATGCCTTAATGACTTATGTCTGAGTCTTCCTATAAATCCCCTATAGGAGGTCTGCCGCTGGGCATCTTCTTCTAGATTTCTTGACATTATATGAGTAACAATGGCACTTGTGGATTATCTGCTGATTATCTCTTATTCTTGCTATGTGATTGGCTCATTTCACTTTATAATGATGATGATAGTAAATATAACAATAAAAAGAGCCTGTAACCAAAGTTTGATAGAAGGGAGAGAGAAAGAGAGTCTATATGGTGAGTCTCTCTTCCAGCTCTCCCCTGGGGCCGAACATACACTGGGAGACTTTAAGGGGGTGTCACCTGAAACTGGATGACCTGGATGGTCGTGCTGCCACACAGGAGTTGGGGGCAAGGCTATAAGATGAGGTATGTGGTACCCCACTCCAATTCTGAATAAGGACGGGGTTCACACAAACCTCCCCCTCCTCAGTTAAATTCACAGCAGGTGGTCTGGTTTCAAGATGGAGACAGCCAGACCAAGCTGTGGTTTCCCTCTCCCTTGTGGTCTCTGAGGCACTCTGGAATGCTATCTGACTAATGAATGGCTTTTATTATTAGCAATTCAGGGAATGGGAAAAGGGGTGAAGGGCAGGGGGATTTTGGGGTGCCCTCTTCGCTATCCCTATGGGGTCTGTCACTTAGGTGGGAAACCCAATGGTTCCTACTTCTAAGCTTCTCCCCTCACCTCTCCTCCTTCTGTTTCTATTTCTATCCTTTTCTGTTTCTATCCTTTCCTATAATTATAAGTTTTGACTGAAAGGGGGTCTCTCAGCAAGGTTGGGTAATGGGTGAAGGAGACTAAGAGCTTGCTCCTAAAATGGAGTCCAAAAATTTAGCTAACTCAATGATTGAAATCTTGGTGGTTGAGATGTGATGAATGGCTTTGACCTGGGAATCAGGGTTTCAGTTTCCAAAGAAAGATCCTCAGGAAGCCCTCAGGACTGGATCCAAGCTAGGATGTCCTCCTTCTCTCTCCTCCCAGTCCTCTGCCCCAAGACCTCTCCTCCTCTCCTCTCCTGGAGAAATACCCAGAATTTTCTCTGGTTTCAATTCCCAGTAACTGTCACCAACTGCCTTCTTCTCACTCCTTTCGTCCCATCCCCCTTGCACAAATCCCATCCTTACATAAGTAATAATAATAGGTATTGTATTATTAATAAGTTTATTATTATTGTTATTATTCATTTATAGGTATTGATAGAGCACTTTCAGCTTTTCAATGCATTTTATATATGTTATATCACATATAACTGTCAATAAACTGTGAGACAGGTGTTATTATTTCCCCATTTTAAAGATGCGGAAATTGAGAATAAGAGATGATTTACTTTAGTGTCAAATAGCTAATAAATGGCTGAGTCAGGATTTGAACTCAGATCTCCCTTACTCCAAGTTTAGCAGTCCCCTACCCCACCTGGCTGCCTATTATTTTCTATATGTAACTATCCTTGATTATGTTGCTTATATAACAACTTCTGCCCACTTTTTTTTTATCAGTTATATGCTGTAGCCTCCTCATAACTGCCTCAGTCCCATCCCTTTTTTTGCCCCTTTGGGCTGATTTTATTGCTTCAGAAATTGATACCTCATGGAAAGCCTAAGTGTCTGAGAAATTAAAAAAAATCTTCCTATCTATCTAGATATATTCTGTGATTCGGATGTTTTAATACTTCATAAAATGAGCAATTCTTACATTCTTTTTTATTCCAACCTAGCAGCAGCTCTTTTGAATGTCTCTACAACTATTGTTGTTTGTCCTTCATATTTAAAAGAAAACAAGTGACAACATATGTAATTGGATTCAAGCAAGGCAGAATTACACAAAGTTATCACCTTCATTTTCTCTTCCAGAGTCATTGAAGTCCAGTTGCAAGACAAAAGTCAGCATGACTGGCAGTGGCCCAGGATGCAGTGTCTTTGATGTCTGACCAAGTTCTAAGTGCTCCATAGTGTCTGCTTCAGTTACCTTCATGGACAGTGGAACCAATTGTTTTTTTTTTTTCTGGCTATTCTATTAGAGAAATTTTCACACTCTTAGAATAGATACCTCCCCTAACAGACTGATGGATTTGAAGTCAGTTGTTTATCATCAACCTGGCTTAATCTGTCTGCTGAGATGGTGTTACTAGGAAGTGGCTACCTTTCATTCTACAGCTTCTTGGATTCATCAATTAAGTTGTACAGTTAATAGATAGCTTGGAGTAAAGAAGATTTTCTTTAGATTCTGTTCAACATTAAACTCTCCCTCACCCTTACAAACAGTAAGCAATACAGAAAAAAACAGGTCACTTTTGCCTTTGGTTTTTGTTTTATTATTGTGGCAACCCCTCTTCTGGTATTTCTGGTCCTTGAAATCCTTTCTTTCCTAGTGAGGTCCTCTCTTGGTGCCTATTTTTAAAATTATTTTTATTGCCAAGACTGACTCTCTGTCTCTGTCTCTTTCTCTCTGCCATTGTCCTTCTTAGTTTCTTTGTCTCTGCTTCTCTCTCATATGTAATAGTAGTTCTTTTCTCTACTGCCAGGAGTCCACACTCCTTTAAACTGCCTCTTCTCTTGAGTGACTGTCTTTCTGTATATATGCCTATCTGAAGTATATATCTCTGCTCAAGTTCTGGAGACTGCTTGAACTTTCCTCAACTGAAGAACTCTGAATGCTGAATGGGGTGTATCTTTATGAGCAAGTAAGTTTGCTGCTAGATTAGAAGGCTGATGGATAAAGAGGGAGAGAAATCCTCTTTTCCCCTTCAAAAGATGAAGATCTGGGGTCTTCAAAACTGCTGGCTCTCCCTTACACACACTAAATCCAATAAGCAGACTAAATAAGAGAGAAGTATTCATATTTTTCTGAAGGTAACACCTGGAATCAACATCTTATCATTGCTCTAATGCCTCATCAACTCTGGCTCTATCATATGACTGCATCTGTTGAGTTGGAGGAGGGCCAGAGAATTGGGAGGGTTGTCAAAATGACATTTTAGGTATTAGAGAGAGAGAGAGAGATAGACAGACAGACAGAGAGGCAGAGAGATAGAGGGAGAGAGAGAGAATCAACCGAAATTCAAGGCTTACCATGGCAATTTGTACCTGCCCTAATGGGACAGAAATATTAAAGAAGTGCTATGCTTTCTATAGTACTAGAGAATCAAAGATCTTTTATCTGTCATCTTAGCCTCTGTGTGGGGCAGTGTCAACAGCTTGTCAAAGAATATGTGGATTGATGTTTCTGTCCAATTAAAATGAGCTCTGAACCCCCATCCACTGCCAAAACCACATCTCTTTCTCACAATACATTTTTAATCTTGCATATTACTTTTCTCTTTCCTCTACCTACTTGAGAGTTCACTCTTCTTATTATTTTTCACATATGCTATTCCATCTCTGATCTTTGCCCTTTTGGAATTGCTATCCCTTTAAATGCAGTAACTTCAACGCACTCTATCTACTTCTGCCATTTAGAATGCCTTATTTCCTTCAAAATTCAGCTGATCTACCAACTACATGAAACTTTCCCTGATGCTTCCCACGGCTAGTACCAAGCACCTCAAATTTTACCTTATATTTATCTTGAATGTATTTTGGATAAATTTATTTATAAATATGCTGTCTTCAAAATAAAATGTAAGGCAAATATAGTTTCATTTTTGTCTTTGTATTCCAGTGATGGACACGATGCCTGGCATAATGTAGACACTAAAAGTACTTCTTTAACTGATTGATATTTAAGTTGCTGCATTTCAGTGAATGTTTAATCTTTTGACCTTGGCATAAAGGATTTGGCCCTCTTGGAAGCAAGCATGAATGTTTGGACAATGGAGACAGTATTCGTTCAGCATAGAACTGAATTGCCTTTAAACAGCATATAATAAACTGAAAACAATGCTTAATAATGTGATAAAACATCTATCAAGCAGCGGCAAGTCCATCATACTCCTAAACTTTGGCAGTCCCCCAGACAAAGACTTGATCTAGACCCAGGCTCAGTTCTGGCTGTCTTATCACTGGCAGGGAACTCTAGCTCTAGTTAACCTATCACAGAACAGGGCAAGAGGACTCAGGAACTGGTCCCAGCAAGACGAGAGGCTTCCATGGTCATTGTCACATTCAGCATCTTCTGACCTTGCCTTCGGCTCCTTTCTGACATCTCCTCATCTCCTATGACCATTCCCTAGTTAAGGCAGGGAGATGGTTCAGTGTATAGAGCACCAGGTCTAGAGTCAGGAAGACCTGAGTTCAAATCTGATCTTAGACAGTTACTAGTTATATGTCCCTGGGCAAATCACTTAACCCTGTTTGCCTCAGTTACCTCAATTATAAAATGATCTAGGGAAGGAAATGGCAAATCACTTCAGTATCTTTGCCAAGAAAACCTCGAATGGGGTCATAAAGATCTGGACACAAGGGAACAAGAACAATTGCAAACTAAAGTGTAAGAAGAGAAGATAATTATAGAAGTTCCAAATTCAAATTCCCATTTGGAATGTGAAATGCAATGTAGTCCTTCTTTAGAATTACAATAATGAACTGTCAAACAAATGTTTACTATTTAACTCTGTGGAATGAATTCTTATGCCTCTGTATTTTGCTTGATCTGAAGTTTCCTTTGACTGGCAAGATGCTGTTACAAATGTTGGGTTTACCCTGAGATTTAGTCCCCTCAGAATATCTACCCAATCTTCATACTTGCCTTCAGCATTTCCTCACTTCTTCCTCTGCTCATTCTATTTGCTCTAGCCAAGAAAGTAAACCTACTCTCATTCCCTCTGGTTCTCTTTCCATTCTCCAAAGTCCACAGTATGCTTCATGTTTCCTTTACGCCCTGGATAGTCATTAACTTCAGATAACCTCCTTCCCCTCCTTGAGCATCTCCCATTCACGAATTCTTATCTCAATAAAGAATCACAGGAAGAATTCTCATTTCCTGATGATGTTTTATGATGTGTGTCACCCAAAAAAAATACATAAACAGTATGTCACAACTCAGGAGCACTTTATGCATCTAACTTACAATACAAAAAGAAAACAGACAAAAATGTAAAGTCTTATAAATTAAGAGATCAAGACTAACACAAGAAATTCATTCCCTCTAATATCTACGGAACCCTTTCCAAGTGAGGCTCCTGTGGGTTAAGGTGGTTATATAGGCTGACATGGTACATGCACTTACGATGCTTTCTATCCTGGTGGAAGAGTAGAACAAAACACATACACAGATAAGTATACTACTAACTAGAGGGGGAAACTATAGGATCAGACAACATATAATGAGAATTCACAGGATGGAAGGATGACTGGCATGTTGTAGGAGAAAAAGGAAAAGGATGTGGAGTTAAAGAGGCAATATGGCACAGGGGAAAGAACTAGGTTCAAATATTGCTTCTGTCCTTTATTTCCTAGGTGACTTTGTAAAAGTCACCTTTACCCTTAATTACTTAAGTTTTCTCATTTGTAAAATGAGGTGGTTAGATCAGATGGTCTCAAAGATCTCTTCTTGTTTTAAACCTATTACTCTATGATTTGTGTTCAAGCCCTGGCTTTGCTACCTATGTGATGTTGTTGAATCATTTTTCAGATATGTCCTACTCTTTGTGGTCCCATTTGGAGTTTTCTTGGGGAAACTATTGGAGTGATTTGCCATTTCTTCCTCTAATTCATTTCACAGAAGAAGAAACAGAAGCAAACAGGTTTAAGTGACTTGACCAGGAGCCTTACTTGCCTCAAATCCCTCATATATAAAATGATCTAGGGAAGGAAATAGCAAATCACTTGAGAATCTGTGCCAAGAAAACCTCAAATGAAGATCAAGACACAAGTGAACAATAACAATAGTAAAGTAAAGTTAGGAAGGGCAGAGAATTATAGAAGTTCCAAATACAAAAATTCCCATTTAGAAAGTAAAGTGCATTGCAGAACTTCCTTAGAATTACAAAAATTCTACAGTCACAATAATATGCCTACTAAATGCCTGAAGCCAGATTTGAACTCAGGAAGATGAGTCTTCCTGAATCCAGACCAGGAACTTTATCCACTGGGCCATTTAGCTACCTATGTGAGCTTCAGTAAATCATAGTCTTTCTGATATCAGCTCCTCTTCTATATAATGATTGGATTTGGGCTCATTAGATGATCCAAGTTCCTTTTTAGGTCTAGATTCTATGATTCTTTAAGTTGTAGAATGTCTAGGTCTATATATCAGAAGAGATTAAAAAATGAGGAAAGGACCTACTTGTACAGAAATTTTTTATCTATTATTTTTTGTGGAGGCAAAGAATTAGAATTTGAAGAGAAGTCCATCAATTGAAGAATGGCTGGACAAATTGTAATATATGATGGTGATGGAATACTATTGTGCTGTAAGAAATGCTGAACAAGATGACTTCAGAAAGAGCTGGATGTTACACCTACATAAACTGAAGCAAAGCAAAATAAGAACCAGGAAAATATTATACACAGTAACAGCAATATTGTGGGACAATCAACTGTGAAAGACAGTTAATCTCAGCAATACAATGATCTAGGATACTTCTGGGGAACTTGTGAAGAATACTATCCACCTCCAGAGAAAGAACTGTTTGAATTATAATGCATATCAAAGCATATTTTTCACTTAGTTGATTTGGATTTTTATTTTGGGATTTTGGTTTTATATGATTATTCCCTTACTAAAATGAATATGAAAATATGTTTTGCATGATAATACATGTATAATCCACATTGAATTGCTTGTTTTCTCTGGGAAGAGGCCTGAAAGGGAGGGAAGGAGGCAATATAGATCATATAGCTTATGTGGGAATTAGATATTAAGTGTAATTGGTAAAATAAAATATCTTTATAACAATAACTAATAAGTTGTAGAATGGCATTTCTGGGCCAATCTGGTTAATTTAGATTCAATATTGAAACAAAATGAGAGACTCTTTATTTATCAGTTAACAACAACAAGAAAAGATTTATTTAGCCTAACAAAAGAAGGAAATAGGCATTGAGGACATCTTAAGTTGATTTAGATTAGTGAAGATGCTTTGCCTGAGTTTCCAACTGTGATGTGCCAGCCAATGATAAAACTGATCCTAGAGCTCCTTTTGGTTTCCTTGTTCTCTGGCAATTAGAAAGTGTTTTTAGATTGTTGTGTGCAAATGCAAAGCATGGAATCCATGCAAAGGTACAAAACAAGATATGTAAACCAACCAATCTCTAGGATAATCTCAATACCTTTCAAGACAAAACTAGCCTATCTTCTTTGAAAAGGAGAGGAATTGGTTTTACCACATCATAGTGGTACATTTTGAAATCCATCATCAATAAATAAAATATTAAATGAAAATATCTAAGGTTATTTCTTCCTCTTAATTCCATGACTTCCCATGTTGTGGATATGTGATAGCAAAGAAATTCTAGAATTGTGGTGATAGAGTGGAGACTTTTCCATAGGAGGTGAAAATTCTAATAATGACTGCTCAATATCTCAATCTAGTTTCCCCATATCCTGCAAAGGATCTAACTTTGCTAAAATCACCAATTACTATCAAGGGAGAGGTCAACCTGTCATCATTGTAAATCTTCATATTGTTTCTGAAGCCCCAACAAATTAGGGAATGATATTTCTTCCTTTTTCCATTTTTTCCCATTTTCCTTGAGTAATTCTTATCCTTAACTTTTTCTCTTTGCTAGGAATAACAGATGGGAGGTTGTTTGATAGGTTCGTTTCAGAAGAGATACCAGCATCATCCTGTAGAAATTCATCTGTGGAAAACCAAAATGTGCTACAAGTAGCATAGAGCCCTAATCAGACTCACTCTAAAATCAACTAATTCAAGATAATAACATGAACTCCTTCCAAAAACCAACGCTTACCAAATGAGAGCTCAAAGGGAATCTTTTGCCTCAGTGGATTCTGAAGCACTGCTATAATGCTATCTAATTAATAAAGCAATTTACAGTAATTTGGAATAAAATATGCATGGTAATTTAAATCCCCTAGAAAAAAATCAATTTGTTCTGTCTAAACTTTGCCTTGGGTTCCTTTTATTAATTCAAATGTGGAGCACAGTGACCTTAACTTGCAAAAATTCTTCAGGCATGCCCTAATAGACGGATCGGGCAGTTAACAGTGTTGCTATGTCCTTTCTTTGGAGATTTAAAAAATTTCCCAAACTGGGAGTTTTCTCATGTAGCCTTCTTTGCTATCTGTATATCTTTGGAAATCATCATTGAGAAATGCAAGTGAATTTTCAAAACAAAACTAGCCAGGGGCAGCTGAAGGTTGCTTCTCTGTTTAGGTAATCAATAAATGGGTTAAGAATGTGAGGGTGGGACTTAAGAAGCAGGATCATGCATTCTTCACACTTTTTCTCTGAAAAGCCTACCTAGACTGTCCTATACAACATTTCCCTTTCTCTATAACTTTATCATTAATCAAGGTGATAAGGATTTAATTCAAATAATCATGAGAGATAACTAGCTTTAGTTTTTAAACAGACATCTTGTGAATCTTGTGAATAAAATTGAGTGTTCCATATAGTCTATATGATTCCACATCAGAAAGTAAAATGCTTTCTTGCTTATAACTTCATCTAAGTGAGATAGATTATAGCCACAAGGGGGCCCTCAATTCTTTCCCAACACTGGATCAAGCAGCAAATGTCTTTCTGGGAATTGATTTCCACGAATCAATATTATCTAGTAATGAAAACAACAGTAAAAGGCTACAGACTTTTGCCAACTTCAGTTCATGTTCAAAGTTCCTACTATTTAGTGAGAGTAGGTCAAGGTTGGAACAGGTTGCACTTCTGGTTTCCCCTGACTTCTAGGACCTTTAAATACTCCCATTCCCAAGATTACCAATTTTAACAGGAGTATAAATAGAATTTGAAACACGATGTTGCATACAATTGAATACATTGACCTTCGTTTAGAATTAGCTATGCCCCTTTTCCACTATGACCTCTAAGAGCTATGGAGCCAAAAGGATGGAGAGAAGAAACAAGGTGACCCATTTCCCCAATGTAAAGTGGAATGCATTAGGGCCATTATCCTATAGGCATTCAGCTCATGCTGAGGACTCGCCCGGGATGATGATGTTTACCATCTGTACCATGCAATGCATTTGAAAACGTATTTTAATTTTCTATTAAAACCCAGAGACCCAGACAGAATCCAGCTTAATACCAATGCAGAAAGGGGAGCTTCAGCAAATAAAAGTCAGGGTTGGAAACTATGCCTTTTCTAAAGCAAAAAGAGGAAGGGGATGACCATCCCCATTTATGTATCTCTGGGAAAGGAAGCAAGATATCTAAGCACCTTGCTTAAGGAATCTAGGGAGAGGGTTAAAATGCATTGTTTATATTTGTTTGGAACAGCATCAGAATCAGAAATGAATCAGTGGATTCAGAAAACCTCCTCCCTTGAGCTCAAGGTGGCTTCATAGTCTACCATAGCAGATCTGAACGGATGACAAAAATGGGAAGTGGATTCTCTACAGCAGCCATCCTAAAAGCCTAATTCTTAGGAAGGTAGGGATGCCATACTAGTTAAGTCAACTCACTGGTGGAAGTAGCTCAGAATTCTTCTATCCTGGACACTGATCAATGCTGAGGACATATAAGGCCAAAGTTCACCCAAAGTATTTCAGGTCTCTACCACCTCTCTTCCAGACTATAATAATAACTTACAAAATTTACTTTTCCAAGCTTCTTGCATATTATTGTTCTTCATGTACTAAAAAACTGTTTCTTCACTATTCCCCTTTCAAAACATGCCCTCTTTCACCTTCATTTCTTCTCCATGTCTTACATATATCTCCCTCCTTTACTCTGTCTATTAGAATCTTTAATTTCTTCTGTTAGGCCACTTTCTACTTAAAGTCTGTCTTGACCTCCTTCAGACAATATTGCTTTTTACTCTAGGAAATTATTTGTAGGCAAATACCTACAAATAATTTATATAATATATAATAATACAAAATAATAGGAAACATATATATGCTTTCTATTTGTTTGTGTTCATTATATTTCTCCCCACAGAATGTAAGCTCTAGAGGACGGTGTTTTTTGAAAGGGTCGAGTCAAACTTAGCTCATCCCATTTGGGCTCTGATACCTTCACCAGGTGAAAACATGTCTTCACCATACAATCAAAAGATTTTAGATTAAGGACAAGAAAGTCTTAAAACTTGCACAATATTTGAGTGCAAATGGACTTGAACTGACCATGCACCAGGAATAATCTATACATTATTAAGCAGATGGGGAAGTGGTAGAAATTCCTGAACCTTCTGAGAAGGAACTGCTTGGGGAAGGAAGAAGAAGAAGAGAAGTCTTGGCTTCAGCCAAAGCCTGGTCTTCTTTTATCCCAGTCTTCTCCACCACTTGTGAGCTTTGATCAGAGGAGAACCTTCAACCTTTAAAGGGTCAGAGGATGTTGGACTGTGAATCATCCAGTTGCTATAACATCAGATTCTCAGGGAATCTGTGGCTCCCATTCTAAATGGCAACCTCAGATCAGATAGCAACAGTGTCTTCATGAATTATGATTCTAAAATAACACAATAAAGATACCCAACCATACCTAAGGGGAACTTTGAGCATCCCCAAAATGGGAGAAGTAAGCATCAGTAAGTTATCTCTTTGCTACATGTACTCTCTAAACTTGAAGTCCACTTTCCCCTACACTACCTATATTTGTGAGGGGAATGTTTCAAATAAGCTGCTCTTATTATAATAACTACCTTAGTAAATATCCCCTTATAAAAGCTTTTTAAGACAGAATGAGTAATGATTCTCAGCTGATAATCTTGGGGGGGGGCACAATTGGGCAGCCAAGCCAATGGTAATAGAGCGTTACTACTGATCTCTTATGGGTATTTCTGAGATAAGGATCAAACTCATCATTCAGAGTAGGAATTGGAAACCTCTAGAGTATATATTGGCTACATTTTTGACTCTGTTCCCAGCACCTAGCACAGTTTCAGATATATAGTAGGTATTTAATAAAATGTAGATGGAATGAATAAATAAATGAATGAATGAGTGGTAAGACATGGTGGAAAGAGTTATGGATCTAAGGCAAGAAGCCCTGAAATAGTAAACTGGAAAAATTATTTTTCCTTAATGGGTCTATTCTTAATCAGTAATAATTAATCCAAAGGTGTAGAACGATATTTTAGAATTTAACCTGCACCACATATTGAGGCAATGAATTTTATACTTCTCAGTTATTCAAAGTTACATGTTCTTTTTATTTTTCTTATATTTATTTCTCTCAAGTTCGCAGAGGCTTTCCCCTAATTTTAGTATGTACCATTTGGAACATTTCAAGTTAGTATTTGAGGAATAAATTCAAATTCATATTATCCGTATCTGGTTTTTATATTTTTTGAAATAGAACTAGTTGGTAAAGTCATAGATTAGATCCTTGGTTTTGTGTGGATGAGACCATCTAGCCTCTGAGGTTCTTACTTGGACTTCTTAGAAGCTACATAAAACTGCAACTTATGTGTCATGAATTGGGACATACTCACGTACCCTCAGTCATATAGTAATACAGTGCATTCTGCTTATTTGTATAGTATTCAAGGAAGACTAGCACCTCCAGTGTGAGGGCCAGCAGAACCTTTTTCAGGGCTTCTCATCTACCTTTGGTGTCCACCTGGTGTTCAATTCTCACCTGTAGCTCCAAGAAACTGTAGCATGTGTGGTTGCCAAATGTTCTATACAAGGCTGAGGGTAATTGGCAGGCTATAAACCTATAAGTGAATTAGGGGAGTGCATATGAAGACTTCCCCTAATGGAATAGGCAGATGTGACTAATTGGTTCCAATAGTCATGAAGATGGCTGAAGCAGACACAATGGAACCCTTAGAGCTTGGGTAGATGTCAAAAAAAGTGAAGATCATCTACTGCATCCCAACCTATCATCAGCTTTCCTGACTTTTTTCTTGCTATTGGAGTAAGATGTCTCTGGAAGAAAGTGAGGCTGAAGACTGTGCAATTCTTCCTCACTTAAATCCAATTTGTGCATTGACCCTCTTCAAAAATGAAGGACAAATAACAATATTCTGTTTATTTAATACTGGGTATCATTTGGTAAATATTGTTTCTAATCCAATTTTCTCAAGTGTATTATATTTTATAGATAGTATGCATCATTTACTCTCTCAGTATATCACATACATAAATCATCTAAATTATTTTTGTCATGTATTCAATGAGATAACTCTTAAATCTATTTCTCTAGTGAAAAAATAAATGGTAACTCTAGTACTTATAAGACAAGTGATTAAGATAAGACTTGGGTCACTTGCTTTGGACGTTTTATTTGTGTTAGACTAATAACTGTCTGGATATGGGGATCTCATATGCCACTTACAATTATTTCATAATTTGGAGTGAACAAATAAGTCCATATGGAACATACAGTATATCCCAAAATACTAAATCTATCATCAGCCATGAGAAATGTTTTACATAGCAAAGGACTACCTACAACAAAAGCAAAAGAAATTTGAAACTTAGTTGAAGAAAATGAAACTGATGAATCAGATTTAGCATAAGAGGTAGGAACCCAGCAAAGTAGTCATGCTCTATAGAAAGTAATATTTCTATTCTCAGATCTTCACTGAACAGTCAAAACAAAGAAAAAGAGCTTTGTTCATTATTTAAGTTTATCCAAAAAAATCAAAAACGACTTTAAACTTCTAAACTAAAAGGTTGACTCTCCTATAAGATAGCAAAAAGTATTTTAAAAATAAGAAGTGACTGTTAAGAATTAAGTATTATTTTTACAGTATGAGATAACAATATGAAAATGATTTCTCTTTCCTTCAGGTTACTGCATTTAGGTATGTCCTGTGTATATGGGAATTGGACAGCAGGACAGGGAAAAATATAGCAAAGAACTTACTATGTTGAAATAAGCTGACATCACATGAATAAACTCACTCAGGAAAGCAAAATCTGGTAAGTGCTATAAAAGATTGAGTGTATGGTTGTGTGGTTTCTTACAGTTATATAATAAAATAAGCTCATTTTGAAATTTTGATATGGATACCAATCAAAATGGTGTGGGTTTCCTTATCTGAAAAGTGTTTCCAAAGATCAAAGGGGATATTTGTGGGTCCCCATAAAGAAAACCTCCTCAAGAGGAATATTTTGAATAGTTTAAAGAAGTTGCATTAAATCTTTTGCTAATCCTTAGGATACAATTTTATTTACTTAAAATATAAAATTATGATTTACATGAAAATGCTAAATGATAGACAAAATCTATAGCCACATTTTAAATCACCACCAAAAAAATTTTGCATGGGGCATACTCACTTATTGAAAATGACTCCCCCTTCTTACCCTTGCCAAAACCCAACATTGTCTTGTTTTTCAGGACAGTACTTGCATAGTCTATCCTAAAGGGCTGTTGTGGAGGAAAATACTTTGTAAAACTGAAAGTGCTGTAAGGATACTAGTTGCTATTGCTGTTATTTCAAGAAACTTACCATGTTCCCAAACCACAAAATAAATAACCTGAACTATTTTCTATCTGACAATTATTTTTCTTTGGTGAATTTTCATGAACTTTCAATCTCTAAATAAACAACAAAAGTCATATAACAAAAGTAGTTAAGCAGAAGAAGGGAGTTATTGACCTTTTTCTAATTTATAGAAAATTTAGGTACGGGTCTCCAACTAGATAGGGAATGGCAAACCCTGGTCAAATTGATAACATTTGTTTCCAGGTGTAACTGTTAGAGCTGTATGCAGTAAAAGGTACCATATTACTCTGAACTAACAACACACTGAAGGTTCATTTTCTTTACAGCCCAGAGGTAGCTAACATGTGTTTTCATTGTTTGCTGTTATTTTTATACAATAAAAACTGTCATTTTAGCTCATTAAGGAGAAAGCGAATTTCATCATCTAGGGGCCTGCTGCTCTTTCACACAGAACATCTTGTTTCCTTATCACTTAAACTAAACAGACTCAGTGGAGTTGCAAAGTCTTTACAGAGTTTATGTCGGAAGTTCCTATTGTTATTTTTGAATGCATTGTTCACAGAATAGAAGCCTATAATTAATGGTACAATAAAAAAAATTCAATTGAAATTTCTTATTTTTAAGTAACATAAGTTGTTGGCAAATTACACAAAATTCTTCTGATTACATGTTTTCTATTTACAAGTTCCTTAAAGTTGAAGAAAAGGTAGTATCCCCCATTGTCTAAACACACTCAAGTATATAATCATACACATGCATGTGTCCCTGCATGTGTAATAAAAAAAATTAAAAAAACACAAAAAATGACTTTTCCCCTGACCATTTGTTACACAACCCCAATCTGGAAACCTATTACTGTCATTTTTTTGAGTTTTTTTGAGATATGCTCATTAACCTGAAATACCTAAGTAAGAATATAAGATGGCACCTCATTTATATAACATTATCCATGAAGGCTGAATCACAGAATGATAAAGCTATGAAAGTCTCTTAAAATAATTTTCCCAATCCAACAATTTTACACATGAGGAAACTGAGATCTAGTTGGGTAGAGTAACTTGCTCAAGGTCTCTCTTGCCCTATTGTCTAAGCAGGGTTTTCTGCAATTTTTTACATTAATTCCTCTTTTATTTTTCCAAATAATTAATTTTATATAAAATAGAAAAAATTTTCTTCAAGTGTTCCCATATTTTTATTTTGACTCTTATGTGAAACTCTGGCTAAAGCATGATATGTATTTTCAAGGTACTGATAAACGTTGAAAATGTCAATTAACGTCTTGAGGCCCCAGTTTCCTCATTTTTCAAATGAATAATCTATGTTGTATGATCTCAGAAATCCCTTCCAGTATTAAATCTTCTTTCCTATGATCCTTAATAAAATATAAAAAATATATGAACTTTTATTGATGACATAGATTCCTTATTTTTAACATTCATCATTAAACAGTGTTATAGTAAGGACTTTAGGAACAACTGAGTAGAAATATTAGCTCTTAGAGTTATTGACCCCATCTGACTATACCAAAGAAAAAGAAAATGGATGAAAAAACCCTTCTGTTTTTGTAGTACTTGCAGTTCTTCCTTTTGTTGTCACTGCTATCAAGATGTTGTACTGATTCTAAACTTTATTTCATAGAAAATTCTCTGAGTGAACAGTCTCTTCTACTAAGTAATGTACATGGACTTAATGAGATTCATTATTCCTCAAAGGCTCCTTTTCACAGAATTCTGAGAAATGTGGTAGGCTGAAGATTTGCATTTTTTAAATCCCAATTTTGCCATTTATATACTACATGACATTTAGAGAATTACCTTCAACTATTTTTAGGTTCTTTATTTTCAAAATATGCAAAATAATAATTTCTGCGTTGCTATTAACAGTCTTAGGTAAAAGATTTTGTCATTGTGAGAGACATCATGAATTACTGTCACTGTTATTGAGGCTTCAAGAAATCAGAGCTCTTGCTGAGTGTTGTCACTGTAATTGAAAATGAAACAGTACCTTCATATTCTAAATAAGTTAATGGAGATAATTCTTGACTTTTTTTCCCCCTTAAAACCCTTACCTTCCATCTTGAAATCAATACCATGTATTAGTTCCAAGGCAGAAGAGTGGTAAGGGCTAGGCAATGGGAGGGGGGTAAGTGGCTTGCCCGGGGTCACACAGCTGGGAAGTGTCTGAGGTCAGATTTGAACCTAGGACCTTTCATCTCTAGGCCTGGCTCTCAATTCACTGAGCTACCCAGCTGCCCCCTAATTCTTTACTTCTCATGAGATAAGTGATTCAGGTTCTGGGAAAATCTGGCTGCCTTTCCTGGAAAAAGTTGAAGTTTGAATATGAAAAATGCTTACCATCTTTGTAGCTTAAAATTGTTATATCCTGAATAAACCTGGAATATAAGACAGAAAAAACCCATAGATTTAAGGGAAAGGCCCAAACATTAATAAGTATGGACATTCTATTCCCCTAATGCATCTCAAATTCTTAGCCTGGATATTCTCTGGAGTAGCTTAAATCAACTGAAACATAATTCTTAGTTAGGAAGCAGCATGTTAGCATTGTATCTTAATAAATATTTTATTACAAAGCTTCACTTAAAAGCAATGAGGGCATTATCACAGTGCTAACAAGAACCACAATTCAAACGTGATGAGCATGAAGTGAGGAATCCAAGAGTCTTTTCCCTGATTTCTAAAATAATACTCCAAATAGCTCAAGTGTTTAGAGATGTATAAATGGTTTTTCTTTATCATAATGTCATAAAAAGCCAGCCCTTTCTGTTACCTTTTATCAGTCCTGTGTCAAACCAATAATTTTATATCTGATCTCACTGCATATAGGTTTCCTTCCCTAATTCACACTTCTTAATAACTAGCAGATTAAAAAAAAAAGTAGTCCATACCAGTGGACAAACTATTTAACTCCTGTTCTGATGCTATCTTATTATCATAAATAGAGAATTCCCACTGAGAAAATATCAACACGTACTCTGCAATTTAGTTTTGGAGAGCTTCCTAGAGCATTGAAAGACTAAATGACTTACCCAGGATATATTTCAGAAGCAGAACTTGAAACCAGGTATGTCTTAAAGGTTGTCTTTTTGTTTCCAGATTAATCTTCCTAAATAACGTTTTTCAGGTTATCACTCACTTGCACAATAATTTAGTGACTCTCAACTTCCTACAGAATACAATCCAAAATACTTAGCCTGGGTATTCAAGGTCCACCATAATCATTCAGGTTCCCTCGTGAATTTTACTTACTACTAAAAAGAGCCTTTTAACATAGCTTCTACCATTCCTATCCTCTAATTTAGCTAGGTCCCCATTAATGTGAACAAAGTATTTCCTGAAGTGGTCCCATTCTATGAAATTTACACTGGGTTGATTACATTGGACTGGAACCAACTGCCATATTTTACATAATTATAAATTTCAGTGGTCCAAATTTGAATGCGTGCAACCATGTCAATCAATTTATTTTTGTACTAATTTGCATCTAGCTGTATATACCTTATATTTTCCTTCATATTTTTGTGTATATTATTTCTCCCATTTGGTTTATCCTTCATTTTTCTAAATCCTGTCCATCTTTCAAGGACTACTTCAATTCTTATATATTTTGTGATGACTACCTTTAACATCTTAGCTGGAAATGATAACTTCATCCCCTGAACACCACTAGTACATATTTTTGGATCAAATATTATATGCCATTTTGTATAGTTATGGTATTTTATTGTGTGTATATATATATATTATACATAATCTCCCCAACTAGACCATAAGTACCAAGAATGAATTAACTGGGGGAAGATGATAGCTTAGATGGAGCAAATCTTAAAACCTCTGTACCCTTTCCACACTGAGGTAGAAAACAAAGTGCTTCAACAAGAAAGAGGACCAAATCTAACAATAGGACAGAGCAGGGGGATCTTACTGCTGGACAGTTCAAGAGGTACCCTAAGAAAAAGGCTTGAATTCTTGAACTGTTGGGTCTGAGGGAATAGAAGGGGAATCCCAGGACCCCTCCCCCATCCCACAGACTGTGCAGAGTCTCCAGCAGCCCCTGAAATATCTAAGCAGGCAGGCACACCAACCCGGAGAAAGGGCCTTGCTGGAGCTGGACTTGGGAAGTTGAACACAGGCACTGGGGAGGTGGCTAGAGGAGAAAGCCAGAGAAACACAGCAAAAACTCTCAGAAGATGGCAGCTTAGATGGAGCAAAACTTCAGACCTACTTGCTTTACAACACCAAGGTAGAGAACAGAGCACTTCGAGAAGAAAGAAAACCAGGTGTAACAACAGGACAGAGCAGGGGGACCCTACTGATGGATAGCTCAGCAAAAACACTCCATCTCTTCCACCCATCTCTCTCTCTCTCTCTCTCTCTCTCTCTCTCTCTCTCTCTCTCTC
>NC_058132.1:528552415-528680779 GCF_016433145.1 Gracilinanus agilis
TATATATATATATATACACACACACACACATTTGTCAATTTGTCTCTGCTTCTGTTTGTCTTGTACATTTTCCTCTACTAAAAACCTGTTATATGTCAATGGATGTAGTTACTTAATGGGGGGAATGAGGTAATCCTGATTCAGCAATACACGAGGCTCTCATATTTCCTACTGACTTTGAAAGGTTTTAAGAACAATTCTGGCTCCATAATGTGAAAATTTTTAAAAGAATAAGCTGAAATAAATTGAGAGAGACTCATTAGCAGAGATTTGACTAGATTAAAATCATCAAAATGGTGTAATAGTTATTTTTAGCACAATTTCTTCACCATAATAACCTCTAAAAAAGTAAATATGTATCAGATTTATAGTTAGTACAGCTTAATCAACAAGACTACAGTATACTTAGCTACCATATGTAGCAAGTTTAAACAATCACACGGTCTTGTACTTCATAGTCCAGCTGCAATGACACCTGGTCAATCTTTCCATATCTGTGACTCACTAGAAATTTTCTAAACCTCATGATAGGCAGGAAAAATTGATTTTCCCCATCCATACAAAAGAAACTGAGTGTAACTATGTGGAGACATGGTGGGTACAGAGATCACTAAAAGTGAAGGGTGTTTTGTTTCCAAGAAAAAGGAACTCTAGGCTTCAATGAGACCAAACCTCTTCCGAGTTGAGTTTACTCTGCCTAAAGACAAAGCTGGGTTCCCAAATCTCCCAATTTGAGGATTCTGAGGATGTTTATTCTTTGGTTTTTGTAGAGGAATAATGTATGCATCATAGCAATAGAAGAAGAAAGGGGGCAATGAAGAGGAGATAAAAGGGGGTAGTTGGGTACCTCAGTGGATTGAGAGCCAGGTCTAGAGACAGGAGATCCTAGGTTTAAATCTGGTCTCAGTCACTTCCCAGCCGTGTGACCCTGGGCAAGTCACTTGACCCCCATTGGCTAGCCCTTACCACTCTTCTTCCTTGGAGCCAATATACACTATTGAATCCAAGATGGAAGGTAAGGGTTTAAAAAAAAAGAGTGATAAAAGTAGACAAAAAATAGAGACAAATTACTAGACATCAAGTAAAAACCTGAAAGATAAAGTCTAGTAGAAGAAGATTGTCTCTAAGCCTATTTCATAAGCAGATAACTGAACAAAGATACTCATGAAGACAAAAGGGAAAATTAGTAAGAATCTTTTTAAGCTTATGATATATTAGCTAATATTAAGTGCTATTAAGAAAGATAACAAAAATTTTCCATTAAAAAGGAATGATGCTGATTTTTCACAGAATAGTAGCAAGGATCTTTAGAATGTTTCTAAAGGGAAATACTTATTTTTTAATAAAGCCCTCTGGATGGAAAGTAGGTTGGAAATCTGAGCTCTCAAAACAGAAATGAGACAAAGAACAGGGTAGATAACTTAGGACACAACTTGGGAAATCTCTCCAATGTAACTGAGGTTCTGAGAAAAAACACATATTGATTTATTTAGAACTCAAACATTCAGAAATGGAAGAACACTCAGTAGAAGTGAATTGAAACATGACATGTTTGAAAGAATATGTGAATTCAATCCAACTCAAAGCAACTGACCTAAAAGACAGGTTACACAAAAATTACCTAAGGATCAAACGTGTCCCAGGAAAACACAATAATTTATAAAACATGAATACTATGCTGAAGGAAAAGCACAAGAAAACTTTCTAGAACTTTTAAAAATAGTTGACAAAAAATTCATTATCTCCATAGATTAATACTAGCAAATAGACCCATGCTTGAAACTCCAAGGTGGTAATGTTTAAGTTTCAGTTTACAATAATAAATGGTGGAAGCAGCTGGGAGAAAGAATTTTAATTACAATGGTACATCAATTTAAATGGCCTAAGTTTAACAGCATTGGTGAAGTATTGGCATATGTGCTAAGCTGACACTGGGGGAGCTGCCCCATTCCCCCTCTTCCCAGAGCCCAAGAACATTTTTGCATGCCCCATCCCATCTGCCCAGCCACCCAAAGAAAGTACTTCCTCCCTCTACTCTCTGGGGTAATTTGGGGGGGGGGGCTCACCAGCAGCTTGAAGTTGAAATTTGGGCATGTGCACTTGAAAACCTTCACCAACACTGGCCTAAGATTATTTTCATATCCACTACGATTCAGAAATTAAACTAAAATAAACCAAAAAAGAAAAAAAAAACTTGAGATGCCTTTCCTTATCTCCATCAAATGGGGCTAACAAAGCCAATTCCTTAGGCTTCAATGAAAAAAGATCAACTTATCTACAATGAAAGGTAAGTATTAAAGACAATACCCTTTCTAAAAAAATGAGATGAGCAGAACATTTGATTCATAAACATTCTGAACAAGAAAAGCACAATAAATATAAATGAGTACAATTATAATGAAAATATTATACAATGAAATAAATTCTTGCATATTTTTGACTTTTTAATTAAAAAGAAATTGGACCTAGGGTTAAAAGAAAGAGCAAAGAAGGATCATCAAAAGAGAAAAAAGGACATGAAGGTTTTAAAGGTTTTAAGCATTCTTAAATAGTGAGGAGAAGGGGTTAAATTTATATTCCATGCGATAAATCCCATACCTCTCTAAAAATGAGTCAATATCTTTTGCCTGGCAAGCAACACAATGAAATATCTGTGGAGTTTGAAGAATTGAACGGGAGATGTATTCCCAAATTGCCTGGGGGTGAACAGAAAAAAAGCTAGCAATTTTTTAAAATTTCACAACAAACTGGGGGTCATAGGAAACTGGGGAAAGTAGTGAAAGGTTAGGATTGTACTGGGGAGTGAATAATGGAAGGCCACTTTTGCCAAAATAGAAATGAAAGGTTTCTATTAAAGAACATTTCAATGGGAAGTTGGCTGTAAATCTGAGAAATAAAAACCTTATAATGGGTTTTATTTCAGGGAAACAGAAATTTAGGATGGCATATTCAGTAAACAAGGGGTGTCTTTCTCAAGACTGCCTTCTGCCTCATTCAGGAGTAATCAGCACCTACGCTAGTTAGGGGACAAATAGATCCAAGACAGGACATATACTGGCAATATAAGAAGTGAACATTTATGGTAAGGACAGAGGGTAGGAACATGTCTCACAACCTGAGATGTAAAATAACTCTTACCATACTTTATTGCTTCCTCCATGAAATGATATTTCTAGAGGTAAGGCACAGCAGAAAAAAAAGACTACTGAAAATAATAAACAAAAGGAAGAATGAGTATAATTAGCAAGTGAAAAATAAATAAATGAAACAGAGTTGATAACCAGGTGATGAACTATTCCAGCCACAAAAACTCAGAAAGCACTTTATTTAAGGTATAGAGAGGCCTTGTGAGTAACTCCAGCAGTGGACAGAGGACCAAAATCAATAAATTCACAATTATTTGAAGTATTTAAATGTTTTAGGGAGACACAACAGAAAACCTCCTTTGGAAAATTTTTGAGAATTTGGGAGAAGTTTGAGAACTAGGTAATATCATAGAGTTTTAATGGCGGATTTAAAGAATTGCATTTTTATGTCTATGCCCTAAAGAAAGAAGAGTTATAAATTGCTACATGCATGGGAACATAACTTGAGATACACAATTAACTGAATTGCCATATAGTGAGCTACATGATAGTAATACTTTAGTGAGCTTTTCTAAGCAAAAAGATTAACCTTAAAGATCTGTGAAGAAGCATGAGAACATTCCTGTAAAAGGGAAAGAGATAAGATCAGAAGACAGTAGCACCCAATATCTGAGCAACAATGGCAATAAGGGAAAGTCATTGAAAGGTATATAGTTTGTGGCTCAAGCAACTTGTTCTTAAGGGGAAAATTTTAAAGTTTTATGAGACTATGGATAGGTTCAGAATCTAAGCATTATCTGGGCACATCAGTGTAGTTTTACAGAACTGGAAATCCTATCAAGCAGGCAGAGACCAAAAAAGTAGATAATTAAGCATTCTTGGTAGAGCAGAGAGCATGTTTTATTTAAGGAACTCACCATCACAGAAGCTAATGAGAGTGTTGGAAGTAGG
Source organism: Gracilinanus agilis (assembly GCF_016433145.1). Taxonomy (NCBI): domain Eukaryota; kingdom Metazoa; phylum Chordata; class Mammalia; order Didelphimorphia; family Didelphidae; genus Gracilinanus; species Gracilinanus agilis. The sequence continues at coordinate 528,556,453 of NC_058132.1, forward strand.
ACTAGCCAAAGTCCTGAAGTTCTTCCTCAAAAAGGGAAATTTTAGTTAAAAGCAAAAGGTGTTTCTCATCATCCACATCTCAGTAAAATAATTGGATGCCTTCTTTTCAGTGCCATTGATTATGAATGTTTTGCTTAGGAGAAATGCTTAGAATTTGGCTACAATCCCTATTTATCCCAGAAAACAATGAAGAGTCCATATACCTCTCAAAGGCAATACAACCAGCTAATTAAAGGAAAGGAAAGATAGATAGAGATCTCTATCTACCTACCAATCTATCTATCTATCTATCTATCTATCTATCATCTATGTATCTATATGTGAGTGTATATACATATGTATGAGGAAAACATTTAGGCAACATGTAAAATGAAAAAGGAATGATGGGTATAATTGGTCGACATTGGCATGAATAATACATTTCATTTTTCTTTAATACTATTACTTATATAGCATGAGTCTTACAGGGCTTGCTTAAGTAAGCTTACCAGCTTACATTATTCTTGGAATGAAAGAAACAAGGAAGAAAGGAAGGAAACAAGGAAGAAAAGGAGGGAGGGAGGGAGGATATAAATATTTTTAATTGCCTCATGTGCCAGGCACTGTATTAATCATTCTAAAAATATGACATTATTTGATCTTCACAATAGCATAGAAGATGGGTGTTGTTATGAGCCTCATTTTACATTGAAGAAACCGAGGCATACAAAGTTAAGAGATTTGTCCATGGTCAAACAGCTTCTCAGTCTAATGTTGGACTTGAACTGAGGTCTTCCTGATGATAGGCTATGAATTCAGTAACAACAACAGTCATATTTATATAGCACTTGCTATATGTCAGTCATAATCCTCAGAAGAGCTCTGGGAGATAAATGTTATTATAATCCCTGCCTTATAGATGAGGAAATTGAGGCAAACAGAGGTTAAGTGACTTGCCCAGGGCCACACAGCTAGTAAAGATTTGAGACTATATTTGAACTCTGGTCTCCTTGGTTCCAAACCCAATACTATTCACCACACTACCAAGTTACCTCTAAGAGATAGTGGATGCTAGGCCCACATTTTAAAAGAGTTTCTGAAAGACTAAAGAATGACCCAACATAATAACGGTGAACTTTAACAAAGATAAATAATAAAGTCTTGGGATTTATTTTTGGGAAAAAATCATTTAAACAAATACAGTATTAGTCAGATATGGCTTACAAGAAGTTATATGAGGATTACTTAGGGTTTTTAGTTGACTACAATCTCAGAGTCTCAGTAATATCTGAATTAGTAGTTACCAAAAGAAAGATTACAATACTAATATTTTCTGTATTAACCAGATATATCTAAAATTCTGTGTTCAATTAAAAGACACACACACTAATATGAACATTTGAAAACTAGAGAATGTCTTAAAAAGTTTAGTTAATGAAGTTAAAAAAAATGAATCTATAATAAGAGTATTTTACCAAGGGAGATGTTCCAATGAGGCTCCAGGCTATTTTATAATGTCGTCTCATGTTTTATCATTTTGGAGCCAAATTATTGTGAATATATTACCTTTTGTGAACTGACTAGAATCTCCACTCTCCAAATATAAGCATTCAACTAGCTGTTCTTTCCTCCAAACCCACTCAAAAGCAGAAACCACTAAAAAGACAATGAATGAAGAGCCTCAATACATGGCTTCTAGTCTAGTTCTAATTTTAACTGTATAACTTTAGGCATATTCCTCCTCATCCATATACTAAAATGTTGCACTTTTTATATTTTTTAATTATTTCTATTTTTATTATGAATTTGTTAAACATCAATAAAGATGAACAATTCTTTATCCACAGAAAAAAGAAAAGAAGACTGTAGATGATGTTATGAATTTTCATTATTTATAGCCTGTTTCTTCTTTATATTTCTCATTTTTATTATGGTAATTCCAATACTGTGCCTTCTTATGAGCTGCTTTATGCATCGTTCTGTTCATATATCAATTTCTCAAAACTTTTATCTGTTTTCTCCTTCCTTCCTTCTTTCCTTCCTTCCTTCCTTCCTTCCTTCCTTCCTTCCTTCCTTCCTTCCTTCCTTCCTTCCTCCCTTCCTTCCTTCCTCCCTTATTTTCTTTCTCCCTCTTTTCCTCCCTCCTGCCATTGTCATTCTCTTTCTTCTTACATTTTACTTTTTTGAGGAATTTCATGGTTAACTTCCCCCTCATTCCAGTTCCTTTGTCCCTCCTTATCTCCTTTCTCCCAAAAAAAGTATTCCCTTGGGGTATTGGTCATTGATATAGAGAAAGAGCTTAATTCCCCAATTAACAAATGGTCAAGGGATATGAATAGGCAGTTTTCAGATGAAGAAATCAAACTTATCAATAATCATAAGAAAAAATATTCTAAGTCCCTCCTGATTAGAGAAATGCAAATCAAAACAAATTTGAGGTACCTCCTAGCAGACTGGCCAATATGACAGTAAAGGAAAATAATAAATGTTGGAGGGCATATGGCAAAATTGGGCCACCATTACTGGTGGAGTTGTGAATTAATCCAATCATTCTGGTAGGCAATTTGGAATTATGCCTAAAAGGCTTTAAAAGAATGTCTGCCCTATGATCTGGCAATACCACTACTTGGATTGTATCCCAAAGAGATAAAAAAATGAGTATGGAGCTGTTTGTACAAAAACATTTATATATAGTGCTGTTTTTGATGGCAAAAAATTGGAAAATGAGCGCATGTCCCTCAATTGGGGAATGGCTGAACAAATTTTGATATAATAATGGTGATTGAATACTATCGTGCTATAAGGAATGATGAACCAGGTGATTTTCTTAAGAAGTGGAAAGACCTACATGAATTGATGTGGTATAAAATAAGTAGAACCAGTAGAACATTATTCACAGTAACTGAAACACTGTGGGATGAACAAATAGATAGACTTTGCTACTAACAGAATACAATGGTCCAGGACAAATCTGAGGGAGTTATGAAAAAGAATGCTATCTACATTTAGAGAAAGAATTGTTAGAGAAGAAATGCAGAAGAAAACTTATGATTTATCATTTGTTTATTTGGGGTTTTCATTTTAAAATTATTATTAAAATGAATAATATGGAAATTAGTTTTTAGTGATAATATGTTTTTAACTCAGTGTAACTGCTTGTCAACTCTGGGAGGTGGGAGGCAAAAGAGGAGGAAGACAACATGAATCATGGAACAATGGAAAAACGTGAAAATTTGTTACTGGAATAAAATAAAGAAAAATCTAAAGAAAAAAAAAGAAAAAAGCTTAAGTATTTTCTAGTTGTTTTTGTTATAGGGTTGTACTATTGAACTTTGATAATAGCTCATACTAGTCTTCTCAGACCTTTCTGAATGTCTATTTTTTATCATTTCTTATGACATACTTATTAATACCACAATTTGTTTTTTTTTCTTTTTTTTTAAACCCTTGTACTTTGGTGTATTGTCTCATAGGTGGAAGATTGGTAAGGGTGGGCAATGGGGGTCAAGTGACTTGCCCAGGGTCACATAGCTGGGAAGTGGCTGAGGCCGGGTTTGAACCTAGGACCTCCTGTCTCTAGGCCTGACTCTCACTCCACTGAGCTACCCAGCTGCCACCATAATTTGTTTTGCTATTTTCCCAACTGGTAAGTACCTCACTTTTCCCCCACCTCTTTGCTATAAGAAAAGGTGTTTTAATAAACATTTTTGTACAATGGGTCCTTCTACCTTTTCTTAATTTCTTTGGGGGACTCATCACTATCCAAGAGGTAATAAGCCACTATAGCAATGATATCCAAGGGCTAAAGGTTAGGTATAATTTAATGATATTTGGAGACTATTTCCCAGTTACTTTTGAGAAAGTATGGTTCACTTCACAGCTCTATCAACAATGCATTTGATGTACAAGGCAGAGGCTAACTGCTCATAGAAATGCTGACTGAAATCTTCCTGGTAATATGGAAAAAAGAGATTATCTATCTCCTGGGTCCTAGGAGATCAAAGATGCTTTTATTGTCCATATCTCTAAAGGAAAAAGAAATCGGTTGTCCTGTGACAATTATGAGGGCTGGGAAGTGTTTCTCTTAGTCATTGCTGTCAAGATTCTTACCAGAATCTCCTCATTAGGCTGATCCTTCACTGGAAGAGATCAACTCTCTGAGAGCCTGCATGACTTCAGAAAGGGACGAAGAAGCATCAATATGGAGGTTTCTTCCTGACAACTCCAGGAGAAATGCCAGTAGTAGAACTGAGGTCTGCACAAATTTACCAATTTGACCAAGGCCTTTGATACTGTCAGCCATAAGGACTTGGGGAACATCATGGCTGAATTTGTTATGCCAGTTCCCTGATACCATGCTTGCACAGGTTTTTGATAATGTACAATGCTCTTGTGTTTTCCCAATCACCAATAATATAAAGTAGGCCTGTTAAAATTGGTCTGATTAGCCACAGTTGGTTACACTTGTAGTATACAGAATTGGGGTCATATAGTTTTTTCTAGCTTTGGCTGAGTTCCAAAAGCTGTTAGGTTTTGGAATCTTGAGGGAAAGAGGCAGTTGACTGGATCTTCCGTGGAGGGAGGTGGTCAATGAGCGAGCTGCTTTGATTACCTAACTTTAATATTGAAATTTAGCCTAGCTTTGATATATTTACTTAAGAAATTATTATTTTAGATAAACCCTTTATATCTTCCTTTCCTATACCACCCCTGCCTTCCCTCCCTTACCTTAGTGTCTGTGTAGTTAATAAAGAGAGTAATTAGAGAGGAGTTAAATCTGTGAAGAGTTATCTAATTGACAGCATTAGTTATAGTTAGTGAAATCATCATTTATTCCCTTTAGATAGCCATAGCATTTTGTAAAGCTGAGTTTAAAGGCAGGTCCTTACTCAGACTCCATCTTTACTTCCCTTCCCCCACCTGAGGTTCCTGAGACAACTGATAGGGCTTTCCTTTGATCCACCTTCCTAACAAACCATCCTTCAAACAAAATAAACCCCTTTTGTGTTTCAACAACCCTAATTAGTATAATTTGTCTGTTAGTTATCAAGAGGGAAGAAGAGGGAAAGAGACAACATACTCTGGGCTTAGAGGGAAGCTGGGCATCCATCTTGAAGGAAGGTGTTACTTCAAAACAAGTCCTTTCCTGTGAAATTAACTAAAGCCTGTTTGTTAATTTCAGTCTAGTCTATTTCTCTCAGCTTGTGTTTGAGTCTAAGTCCCAGTCTGTAAGCCTGCTGTGCTTGTCTGTTTAGTTTAATTTCTCTTCTCCCTAAAAGATCTGTTTCCCTTCATGTTATACTCCTGACTTCAGTCCTATTATACCCTGAATCTCCTTTAATACCAGCCTACCTGTAACCAAGATTACCCACTTAGCAAGTCTCCAACATCCTCCTTTCAATTTCCCTTATCCCAAACACCTTTCCTCAAATTACCCACATAACACACTGTACATTGATCCAGATACAATGATATTATTTTGGTTTTCTTCAAGTATAAAGGACAACAATATACCAACAAGCCAACTCCCTAAACCTTTATAAAAATTGTGATTTTCCTAATATTGATCACCTTTGCCAAACTGATAGCTACACAGTAGAACCTATGTTGTTTTGATTTTATTTTTCTTATAATTAGTGGTATTTCTCCAGGTTTTTTTTCCCAAATGGTTGTTAAAAGGTTTGAGTTCTTTTTAAAGAAATACATTTTTATATCCTTTGACCATTTATCTTTTGGAGAATAGATCTAGTTGTAATGTACTTATAGCATTATCATATCTTGGATAGAAGAAATCAGAGAAATTTGCTTCAAATATTTTTCTTAAGTATATGTTTGTCTTCTATTTTTAATTGCATTCATTTTGTTTGTGCGATGCCTTTTTCATCTTATATAATCCAAATTGTTAATTTTATGTCTTAAGGTCTTTTTATCTTTTATTTAATTAAAAAACTCTTCCCAAATTCATTGCTGTGAGATTTTCTCCCTTGAGCCCTTAATTTGTCAAAGATATGAATATTAATAAATACCTATATCATGGATCTACTTAAAGGGTATGAGATACTGTTCTGAAAATAATTTTTACCAGATAACTTTATAACTTTTCTAGCAGTTTTAGTTGAATGGAGAGTTTCTGTCTGAATAATCCAGTTCTTAGAGTTTATTGAATACTATGCTCTTAGAGTTTATTGAATACTATGCTATCATTTTTGACTCTGTTTCTCAGATATATAAGATATTTCATTGATCAGCTTTTCTATTTTGAAGTCAGAATTACTCAAGTAAGAATTACTCAAGTCCTCTTAGCTAGGAAGTATCTGAGGTCAGATTGGAATCCAAGATATCCCATCCCTAAGCCTAGCTTTCAATTCACTGAGCCACCTACCTGCCCCACATATACTTGACTCGCAATCATTTATGTTTTTGCTGTTGTTTTATCTGAGAACATTATTGCTATCCCTGCTTTTCCAAATTTGCCCAAATAAATTTTGCTTAAGCCATTGTTTAAATCATCATCTTTCTGATTTGTTTCACTGATAAAATGTTGTTGGAGCTTATTTTCCTCTTCCATTTTGTTGGAGACTTAATCCCATTCACTTTCACTTTTGTCATTGCTAATTTATATTACCTTCCACAATAAAGCTCTTCCATTTTCTTCTAGTCCCACTCCATTTTTTTAACCAAAGAGGTTAGAAAAAGAAGATGAATTTGATCAATACTACCAGTCTATTATTCTTTTGCCTTTCCTTACTTGAAGATGTCCAGAATGTGATCTATTTTTCACTTATTTTTAACTTTTAATCACCTATTTAGGATCACTTCTCTGAAACAGGTCTGTTTTGCTCTTCCAGACACTTCTTTGTTTTTAGGCTCCACCTCCTTCCCAGTTTTGAGTTTTGTGCATTTATACACGATGCTTTTTTATGCATTTTTGTATAATTGGTTCATGTGTTCCATCCTCTGTTATTCAGTTTAAATAAAACACATGCAGTCCATGTGTTTCCCTGGCATCCCTTAATCCATGTTTACATAATCTTATGTACATCATTTCTATGAAATAGTTCCTTTCTCTTCTTCCACATAGTGATTTTCTTTTACTTTTCTTTTTTTTTTCTCTCTAATAAAATGAAGAAAATAATGTGATGCCTTGACTCTGTGTTTGCTTTATTCATTGCTCTCTGATTTTGAAAGACACCTGGATTTAAAGGGAATCTTACTCTGTTTTCCCTTGTAATGTTAGCCTCTCTCTCTCTCTCTCTCTCTCTCTCTCTCTCTCCATATATATATAATTTAACCCCTTCGAATTACTCAAACTTTTTTTACCTTTCAGGTTCCTCTTTACTCGTGTTTATATTTCAAAATTTCTAGTCAGTAAATACTTATTGATTGTAAGTCTTTAACTTTTGCCTGTGAGAGTATCATGTACTAATATTTTCCCCTCTTTGTAAGAACTTTTCTAAGCCTTGTGGGATCCTGATTGTAGTTCCTTATCAAAGAATATTGACTTTAAGTTTACTTGAACTCTTTCTAGTTGCTTACTATATTTTTCTTTTACTTGGAAATTCTTAATATTTTGTATAGTTCTGGCAATTCCTTATAGATTTCAATTTGAAGTTTCTTTCAGGAGGTTTATGATAAAATCTTTAACTTTTTCATCCAATTCTAATAAATCTGAGCTGTTTTCTCTTGCAATTTTTTGAAAATTTTGTCTATCGTGTAGGTTGGTCTTAGAAAAGTATCTGGTAGAGAGTAGGTGTTTGATAAATATTTATTGGTCAGTTGGTCATGGTTTTCATAATTTTTAATGCTTTATTTTTTAAATTTTGTTAAAATCCCAACTTCTGTCTTAGTATCAAATCTAAGACAGAAGACCGACAAGGAATAAACAAGTGGGATTAAGTGACTTGCCCATGGTCACATAGGCAGGAACAATCTGAGATCAGATTTGAAGTCAGCTCATTCCAATGATTTTTAGACTATATGTTCTTGATTTATTTCGAGGTTAGTTTTTTGATCATTGATGACTAACATTCTCTTTCATTTTTTCCAAACGTTTGACTTTAATACTCTCTTTGTTTTCTTATTGTTATAGGATTCTGCCTGCTACATTCTATTTTTCAAGGAGTACGCTATTCATATTAATTTATCCACTTTCTCTTCTATTTATTTTCCTGTCAATTAATTCAAAACTAATGTCATTAAAAATTTCATATTTTAACCTCTTGGTGCATTTCTTATAGTCACTCACATAACCTAGAAAGGCATTGAGATTCTGCTTATAGTTTTGATGCAGATTATTCTTTTCTTCTGTTTATATCTTGTGCTTCTCTTAATCTATAATATTTCTTCATTGTTTTTGGCATTTTCAGTTTCCATTCTTGGATTGAGATTTTTGTATTGGGGCCATTTCTGTCCACTTCTCTTAGATGAGTTGAGTAGGCTTGTCTTTTTTTCATGCAGAAGCCAATATTAATGGTGTGACTAATCTTAGACCCTATTCACTACTGCAATCCCAGGTTTCAGGTCTAGTCTCTCCAATGTAGGTTGTGGCCTCAGCCTGTCACTGTATTCTTCTTAGTGCATAATTTCCAATCAGAAGTTCGTTCCTTCCCTGGGTGGTATGGAGATCACATAACTTTCTGTGTTTTTACAATCTATACCTTTACATATTAGCACTCAAATGCTGAGATGTGGGTGCTCTTTTTGTCTCTCTTTCTCTGTCTGTCTGTCTGTCTGTCTTTCTCTCTCTCTTTGGCTCTGTCTGTCTATCTATCTGCCTGCCTGCCTGTCTGTCTGTCTCTCTCTTCTCCTCCATTCCCTTTCCTAGTACTCTGAAATGTGCACAACTGAATCCAGTACTCTTTCTAGTAATTTTTGGGAGCTGGTTCTCTCTTGCTATCATGCTGATAGGCCATCGGTCAGTATTGGCCTTCAAGTCTCTAGTTGTTGGAAGTTTCAACACTTTATGAACTGCTTAGTCAGAGATCTAACTGGTTTTAGGTATGTTTGTGAAATCTTGTGTTGGCTTCCCTGGCGTGTCTCCTCTCTGCCTCCACTGGTCTATTTGAACAGTTCTGTACTGGATAAAGATCACTTTTTTAGGGGTCTACTTTAGCATTGGACTTTCTGTCATCTTTTTTGGTTTTTGCTTGGGTTTATGTGGTAGACTTGGGCTTCTCTATGACCTTTCACAGTTCAGTTATTTCATATATACGTTTTTATTGTTTTGTAACATTCAACAACATTTCTAACATCTACTGCCGTGTTGCTAAACCTAACCTCTTTAAAACATAATGAATATTTTAGTCTTTCCTTTTCCAATTTTTGTTTTTTTGTTTTGCCATGACCATTCCCTTATCTAAGATTCATTAAAATATATCACTATTAAAGAGATTATTTATTCTCTCTCCATTTTTTCTCATTTAAGCACATGATTTTTGAGGGGTTCACAACTTGACAATTTTTGTAATTAAGTGTTCAAGTCAGCTCTCAGAGCTTAATAGCTCCATTTCCCCTTTATTGTGATAGTCTTGGAATCAGATGTTAACTTATATATGTATAGCCCTGGGTCTGGTGATATATAAATATCTATGCCTTTTAATTTTAACTTATGGTATTGCAGTTACATTAAATAAGCAGTTTAGAAATCTCCCTTATAATTTAGAGTATGAATATTTAGTACCCTCCAGGTAAAGGTTTAATAAACATAACTAAAACAAATCTTCAACTGTATGCTTTCTTTGATCTTTTTCTCTTTTGGAATGCCAACTCCCCTACCCTCAGAACTAAATTTTAAAAACAAGAGCATTCTGAAAGGTATCAGATGTTCACTGTCATAGCATGTATATATTTTATAGTAAAAGTTTAAGGACATAAATCACAAAGAATACTAGGAAAGAATCTGGACTGTTGGGTCAATATTATATTTAAGGAATGAAACCTCCTTTTAAGTTTATGCAGACCAATGAAAGAAAAACATTTTCTGTTCTTACCCAATGGAGAGGCTAAATTCACAATATCCTGTGCAAATTAAAGTTGTCTGCTGCTTACTATGCCCTTAGCTGACTATTAGGAAGTGAAAATAAGGGATGGGATAGTTTAAATTCTGTCGACGGGCATGTCAAATACATAGCTGTCCAATGGTTTTGAGGAAGACCATTTTTGGGTGAGCCATGAAGGACTATAATCTTTCTTGTTACTTAGGAAATCAGGTCACCTAGGGAACTCTTCTTTACAAGTATCTTGATTTATATGAACTGATGCAAAGAGAAGTGAGAGAAATCAAGAGAATAGTGTCCACAGTAACAGCAGTAATGTGCAGTGATAAAATATGAAGGATTTATTTATTATCAGCAATGAAGGATCTAGGACAACTTTAAGAATCTCATGATGGAAAAGGCTGTCCACTACCATGAAAGAAACTGATAGAGTCTAAATGCAGATTGAAGCATATCTTTTTCATTTTATTTCCTTCATGAGATTTTTTTTCTCATATAAGCAACATGTCTTCTTTCGAAATAATATGAACACAGAAATGCAGATTATGTAATAGCACATATATAATATATATCATATCACCTGCCATCTCAGGGAATGGGCAGGGAGGGAAGGAAAGGATGATAGATAAAGTATCAGAAAATGATTATTAAAAATGTTTATCTACATTTAAAAAGTCCAATGCAAGTTTTAATGAATTGTTTGTCTTCTATTTAGAAGATTCCTTAAATGGAATGTGAGTTCCTTAGTCAAGGAGGAAAAGGGACTTATATATACTACTCTAGCTTATTGGAGATTATAGCATTCTTAGACAGAGAGAAGACAAAATCTAAGAAACAAGAGTGAGGAGAGAGAAGAAATGTGGATTCTGGGTTAAGAGACTATTGAGCAGAAGAGCACTACACAGGGAAGATAAGTTTTAAAATTTTTTACTTCATTGGTGTAGGAGCCCTTCCCATAAACCTAATTATTACATATTATCTTATACTTTATTGGGTCTCAGAAAAGTTGTGACTTGCCTCACAGATCTAGTAAATTTCAGGGGGTGGATTGAATATAGAGCTTCTTGACTCCAAAACCAGGATGTTCCCCACTCTGCCATGCTGCCCATCAAGGAAGAAAAATAAAGGTAAGAAATGTCAACTGTTACTTCATATTATAAAATTAAATCTTTTGAAGAAGAAATAACAGTTGTTGCAAGTGCTAATAGCTATGAGGAATTTTGTTGTGAGGTCTTCATGTAGAAATGCATAGTGGTGATTATTGACCTCCTAATATAGATTAAATAGGTATAGATATGACCTGATAGATATATCTGACACAGGTAACTGAGAGGCATCCTGTTTTCCTTCAGCAAATATCTGAGGTATAATGGAGAAATTAACAAACTCATCGACCTCTGCCTAATTCTACCCTAGACTATACAGAGGAAAGTAGATTTGGAATTAGAAGATTTGGATTATTATTCAAGCTTACATATTTACTAGCAACATGACTAGAAACAAGCCCCTTAATCTATTAGACATCTTTTCATTCATCTAGAAATTGAGGCTAATAGCACTCACACTATCTTCTTCACAGAATTCTGAGAAAAATGTTGTGTAAAACTTAAAAACAATAATAATTTTATATTTATAGCTGCACTCTTTGTGGTGGCAAAAAATTGGAAAATTATGAGGTGTCATTTGATTGGGGAATAGCTGAACAAATTGTGGTACATTATGGTGATGTAATACTATTGTGCTATAAGGAATGATGAACTAGGCAATTTCTATATGAACTGGAAGAACCTCATTGAACTGATGCAGAGTGAAATGAGCAGAACCAAGAGAACATTGTACACAGAAAGTAAAACATTGTGGAACTATCCAGTGTAACAGCATACAATAATCCAAGACATTCCTAATGCTATTCACATTGAGATAAAGAACTTTGGAAGTAGAAACACAAAAGAAAAACATATTACATCACTCATCATTTGTTTATATGGCTATATGATTTGGGGTTTTGCCTTTAAAATATTGCTCTATTACAAAATGTAATGATATGGAAATAGGTATGAAGTGATAACATCTGTACAACCCAGTGGAGTTGTTTGTGGGTTCTGGGAGGGAGGAGAAAAGAGAGAAGGGAAAGAAAATAAATCATGTAAATATGGAAAAACCTTTTTAAATAACAAATTTAAATAAAAATAATTTTAAAATCACACCTATGATTACCATTATTTTTATTGATAGATTGAAGGGATTTCAGAGGCAACTTCATCCAAACCCCTCACTTTTAAAGATGATGGCTAGCCTAAAAAAAAAGCAAAGACTTAGAGATAGTATGATTATTCTTTCCAGATATCTTTCTTATAGTTGACCAATCACATAGTCTATATAATTCTAGGAAGCACAATCAAGATAAAAGCATAGAAGTAAAAAGGAGGCCATTTGAGGCTCAAGAGATTTTCTATTTTCTCTGATTTAAGGTAAAGGAAAAGCTAAGGTTGAAAATTTCCAAGGCTGGGTAAGGCCAGAAACAAGGGGATTTTGCAGAGCTTGGGCCACAGTAGATATAAGGAAAATGAAAATGAAGTTTAACAGGAAAAAAAGAGGTCTTGTCTCAATCACAAATAGGAGTTGCTTTGAGAATCAAATTAAATAAGGTGTGCCTGAGGGACAAGTTAAAAGATTCAACACTGAGAAAAGATTCAAGAATTGAAATGGAAAAACATTTCATATTATATACTGCACTTAGTTTCTTATGGGCACATAAATAATTTTTAGCCTCCAATAGTCCTTTGACTTTTTATAAATTAGCTGTAGCTAGACAGCTTTCAGTGCTGTGTTATGTATACTGTCCAGGGAAATGGTGATGCTCATAGAAGTCATTAAAACTATTAAAATTTATAATAATAGTAATAATTCACTTATAATGCTTTTTAGTTTATTCAAATTTTTAAATCCAAGTGTCTAATAAAGGCTACATGGATACTTACTGAAGTACAGTGGAATGAGGGCAGGGTTTGGAGTCCAAGGTATTGAATTTAAATCCAAGTTTTACTAATTACAATCTGTGTGATCTTGCCAAGTCAGTACCACAGTTCCTCAACTTGTTAAAAGAAATTAAATAGCTTGGCTAGATGACCTCTAAGGTATTTTCTAGTGTTACAGTGTTAGCATTTAATTTTGTGGTCTGTTTGGAAAAGAGAGAAAACATAGCCTTCATTTGGATTCAAAGTCACTAACTTCTTTAACTCTGTAGAGTTAAGTGATGCTTCCCTTAAACCTCTATTCTCCTTAGTTCCCTATTTTATAAAGCTGGATTTTTAGTATTATTGCTTTATTGCCATATAAGTCAAAAGAAATAACAGTATGGTTTATTTTAAATTTTTCATTTGTGTTGGAATTTTTGCTAAGACTATTTATTGCTGTCATATGGGAAAAAAGTAAATATGATGAAGCTTGAAATATATAGATGCAAACTTTCTATTTTCGCATTCAAATAAGGATTTGCAACAAATAAAATGGAAAGATGTCATTGATGAGAAACCAATTTGGACAAACTAAGAATTCAAGAAATGGTAGATTTATGGTAGCAGCAGGGAACACTGCTTAAAAGATGTGTATATTAACTATTCTAAAAAGTACCAAAGAGATTGTTTCTGAGACCGATCAACAATAATAAACATAATTATTCTAAATGTAACCATTTTTACTTGAATCATCTTTTTCCTTCTAAAGACTTCAAAGTCTTTGCTAGAATAATAATCAAAATAATGATATTTGCTCCATTTTGGTGAATTTTAGTTCTCCCAAGTTACACTAATTTTTTTTTTCTTCTTTCCTAAAGATCACTCAGGAAAATTCACCCTTATGCTTATTGCACAGGTGTGAGATAAGCATATTTTTCTAAATGGGAATTGATCTAAAATCAAAAAACATTCTATTAGGATCTCATCTCCCCCTTTCTTGGGAATAAACCCAGAAATATTTAAATATTTCAATGGATCCCTCTGATATTCAGATCACAACCTATGCATACATTCTCACCTTGTACAATTCTTATTCGTGTCTTTCCAAAGATATAACGTGGAGGCTTCTAGGTGGAATAGTGAATGAAACACTGGGTCTAGTATCAGGAAAACAAGAGTTCAAATTTAAACTCAGAAAATTACTAGCTTTATTATTTTGGACAACTTACTTAGCCTCTACTTGCCTCAATTCCTTATCTGTAAAATGAGGGTCATAACATTATCTATTACCCAGAGTTGATGTGGGGACAAAATTAGATGGCATTTGTTAAGCGTTTTTGCAAATCTTAAATTACTATATAAAATTATCTATTATATTATTATTATTATTATTAACAACTCAGAGCTCTATAGGGTCATTTTAGGTCTTTTAATATGTTATGGATAATTGTATAACATTTAGGATAGATTTGATAATCCTTATTTCTGATATGTAACCAGCATTTTTTTTCTTTTTTCATTTCTCTTTTCAGTCCTGTATATCTCTGGCTAGGTGGTACAGTAGATAGAGTGCCACATCTAGAGTCAGGAAGATTAATCTTCCTGAATTAAAATTTTGTCTCTGATAATTACTAGCTTTGTGACTCTGGGCAAGTCATTTAATCCTGTTTGCCTCAGTTTTCTCATCAGTAACACAAGTTAGAGAAGGAAATGTCAAAACACTCCTGTATCTGTGCTAAGAAAATCCCAAATGGGGTTGTGAAGAGGGAGGCCTGACTGAAAACCACTGAACCTAATATTTCTTACATTACAATATCTCATATAAAAGTCATTGTTGGTAATAGACTGCAGACTACTGATACTTATTGTGGATATTTCCATTGCCATTTGAGTCAATGGACCAACAATTTTGCTTATTTGGTGATTGAGTTAATCTTTGATTTGCAACCCAATAGAATTACAAGGAAAATACCAATGCTTACGAGAAGAACTATCATGTCAGTGAGCACATAGAAATCACTTAAAGATGTAAGTAATAGTAGCTTAAAGGAAGTGTGGGCTAAAGAAAAACTTTAAAAGTGTGACATTAGCAAATGACATCCTATAAATATTCCTGATAAAATAATGGGACCAGTTTCAATATACTTGTTCCAAACTAGTCAAATACTATACTAATATCACTAACGAATTAAAAAGGAGAAATTTGGATGGGAGCACGTAAAAGATTTTGGGAGCTAACAAATGGTAACAATATTGAGACAATCACTGGAGCATTTTGATCTATAAAGAGAAAATAATTTCTGAAGCCAAGGTAAAGATGGTTCTGATGTCACAAAAAGGGATCCATATGTAAAATTTAAGGGATAGCCTATCTATAGACTTTTCCAAAAGTCTAAATATGAAATTGACCAGTTGGAATAGACATTGCTACAATGCATATTATGCTTCCTCCTGTGGGGAAGATGTTAGAAAGAAACTTAATATTCATGACTGAAAGATTTTCTCTGTAATGTCAGTCAGCTGGAACCCAAATCACAGCTGGTTCGAAAGCCCATCTCCACTTTATGTTACATCTGATGACCTTGTATATCAAATCAAAAACTGTGAAGACAACACAATACATTTTATCTTTTTCCCCCTTTCTTAAAAGCAGTGAACATAATAACTGTAACCTGCTATACTGCTGTTTGATTCTCTTCAGAACCTTTCCATTTCCAATATTAAAAATCGAGAACAGAATTCAATTCAGTAACTGAAAAAAATGGAGCAAAGGAGAAAAAAATCATAGTTAGCTAAGTCATCATATCTATAATGACTTATCTATGTGTCAACATATACGTCATATAAGTCACTATAATTAATGGGATTAGTTAAATTTGTATGGCCATTTGTCAAGGACTCTTCAGATATAATTCATACTCTGGGTGAAGGGTAGCGGGCCAGATGATCTCTGTCATCTTTACCACTTCAGCTGAATTAAATAAACTAAAAGTCTATTATATCCAAGAAAAAAAAAACAAAAAAAGGAACATTCTCCTTCTCAAATAGTGGGGTTTGGGATACTACGTTTGCACAATAATTTGGGAAGGGAGAAAATACTAACAACTGAGATAGGGAAGAGTATCAGTCAAGTTTAACAGATGAATGAGCCTGAGCTAAGCCTTGAAGGAAGATATACTTTCCTAAAGATAGAAAGATAAGGGTAGTGGTGTATTCTAAGATGGAGTTGGGGTGGGAGAGAGGTAGAAATGGTCTAGTTATATACAAAAAGAAGGAGATGCTATGTCAGTATCAGGAACTAGTTTGTCATCCACTTTGGTGGGAATATAGAACATGTGAAAGGAAATAAATTGAAATCAAATTGAAAAAAGAAAATGAGAACCAGGTTATCAAAGGCCTTGAATCTATTTTATCCTAATGGGTACTAAAAGATTGTGGTTTTGTCCAAGGGAGCCAGTAAAGGTTTTGGACACCTGGGGTAAGGATATGGCTAGATTTGTGCATTGGGAGGATTATGCTAGAAGCTGTGTGCAATATGGACTGAGGAAAGAAGGGACTGGAGACAGGGGGGCAAAGTAGGACGCTATTATAATAGTCTAGACTAGAGACAATAAGGGCTTAAACTTGGATAATACCTTTGATTAGAGAAAAGAAAAAGATTTAACTCTGAAATTCTGTGATTTTATGATTAAATAAAAAGGGAACTTCTACTTATAGAACATTTGGTGATGCTTAGATATTTTTTTAGTGTCCAAAAGTAATCACCTTGCTCCAAAATACTAAGGATCTCTGGAGTGTTGGAAAGAAATGCATATGTATGTCTAGCTATGCCTCTGATATCTACAATTATAACTTGAAAACGAAAACAATCTTTTAAATCATACATTATCTCACACAGTAACATTCATAGATGAATTTATTAAATGTACAAACATGAACTTATGGTACACTGCTAATATTCATTTTCATTTTCAAGTTATATCCAAAGTTTTGCTTTTTCATTAGGGAGCTAGACTTAGTTCAAAGGACCCACAATTTTCTGGAGTGGACTCTTTCCTATGTTGAGTCCTCTATAGGCTAATTATAGCCTGGAGCCTTCTGACACTCTGGTACCTTCCCAAAATTATAACATGTTACCATCTGTCTGAATGAGTAGTAGTCAAGATATAAGAGTGATTTCATTCTTTGTATTTATTTTCTTAGCACAGTGCTAGGCACATTGAGGGCACTTATCCAATGCCTGTTGTTCAGTCAAGTGAATGAATTTTTTTGCTTTAAATCTCTCAAAACAAAAGGAACTTAGGAGAACGATATAGCCCTTCTTTTCTCAGCAAATCCACCCTCCCGTGATCTGTCATGGCTATTCAATAACAGAAAAAAAAATACTTGGATTAGAAAGACAAAATAGAAATGAAATGTGTTATCATCTTTTAACAATGTTTTATGAGAGAGATAATTCTCAGAGACATAACAGTCCCCTTATTGCCTCACAGGGGATTACTTGAAACAACCACGCCAGTCCCTGAGCACCCCAGGAGAAATAAATTCCTAAGACTTCAGCCTTCTTAGAATGGGTTGCATGGATTCAGATTTATGCAGTCTTAGCTGTTGTCCCAACAATCCTGCTTGCTGAGGTGTACAGCAGATTGTAAAGAGCTCTCTGATGACAGAGTGTGGTTGTGATCTTAGGGTATGGGGGATTTAATTATATGCCAAATATGTACTGTCATAATGAGAGTTGTGGAAAGCAAACAATAAATAAAAAAATAACAGGGCTTTGCAACTTGTTGGCCCCAAGGCCAGAAGGAAGCATGAGGTGAAAAGACAGTAAATCCCCTTTCAATTTAATGGAATGAAGGGAAATATCATGTTACCATTAGCAGCCCACAACT
Organism: Gracilinanus agilis; assembly: GCF_016433145.1. Lineage (NCBI taxonomy): Eukaryota > Metazoa > Chordata > Mammalia > Didelphimorphia > Didelphidae > Gracilinanus > Gracilinanus agilis. The sequence goes on from NC_058132.1 coordinate 528,574,276, forward strand.
CACTGACTTTGTGTCTCTAATAACAGTGGGGGGTGTTCTATATTTCACAGACGATTGCTGCTTATCCTCTGCCTTCCAACCATCAGGGCTTGTCACCATCACATTCATCAACTTAATACCTTTGCTAATTTTGTGCCAGAATAATGTTTTTGTTTACATAAATCCAACCTCGGTGGTAAGAAACAAATACCCGAGAGCTTCCAGTGTGGCGCTATTAATGGAAGTTGGAATGGTGAGGAGAGCCCATCCAATAGGGAAATTACCACACTTTCCCATTGCTTGTGTCAGTCCTGACTGTCAGTAAGTGGTGATTAACACCCTGCTGGGTGCAGCTGTACTTCTCTATCTAGCCTCTTCGAGTAGGAAGATGTGGTGAGAGCACCTCATTACTATGTCTTTTATTCCGTAATGCAAAAAATAATGTGAAATAAATCCTTTCAACTAAAGGTCGGTGACTACCAAGGTATGTCGGCTACGGGACAAGCTCACGACTCTCCTTTGATCATTTTGCAAGACTAAGCAATTGGTTTCGTTTCCCTTTGACATTTCACCGGGGCTCATTTCGGCGGCGGGCAGAGCAGCGCGGAGTGGCAGCCACCGCTGGTCATCCCACCAAATTGATGTCATGCCCAGAGTGAAGGGAAGTGTGCTGATTAGGGAAGGATTGATGACTCCAAATGTTTCCCAGGTATAGACCATCTGGGCAGGTGCCTCTTAACTAAGATTAATAAACATATGTCACCAGAAGTTTCTCATTATGAAAGACATTATAATGGAGAAGCGCAATTTCCTATTCAAATTGCCAGGCTGCCATAGTTCCCGATGAATACAAGCACCGCCAACTCAGAAAAGAATGCCTCCCACTCGCTGCACCAGAAGATGCAAGAAAAATATTCCTCCCTCCTTCTCTGAAAAGGGAACATGTCCCTCAGGCTCCTCTATCCGGGCCAAAACCCAGGATAGTAAAATTTCTCTCACTTGGCAATGTTAGGAATTAACTTTCGCATTCTTGATGCAGCTGCCCTTGGACCTGGTGTCTCTCTCGGGCTCCTTGGCCATGGAGTACATCTCTGTGAGCTAAGTGGCCTTTTCAGTTTGGTGCCAGATTTCCATCTGAGAGGCAGGCTTCTGCTTCTCCTGGTTCTTAAGTTGCAGTCTGGCAGCAAAGGAATACCTGAGAGTAAAATGTAGGTTCTCCTAGAATGTCAAAGGCCCCTGGCATGCACAAATCAAGTGGGGGAACACTAGAAAATGAACATTTGGGTTCCAAATAGGAGACAAAACAATTGCTGTCTTCTAGCTCAAATGAAAATATTTCCACCATCAAAGTATTTGGCATCTTGCAGGGAAATTTTCCATTTTAACTTTTCTACTAAAGTTAGCTATTTTTCTGCAAAGAGATGACCTGATCTCTGGATCAGAAAAGAAAATTTTGTAGTTTGCTATTGACTTGAGGAGAAAAAATAATTCATTTTATATTTAATCTAAACTATGAAAAAATTACACACAGTGACTACTGGAAAGAGCACTGGGTATGGGGACCTGGGTATGAATACTGGCTTTGCCCATGTGACCTTGTATAAGATATTTAACTTGTCAGATTTTTAGTTTTGATTTTCTATAAAATGAACAGGTTGAACTATTTGACCTCTAAGCTCCCTTTGATCTCAAAATCTACAATGCAATGTCATACCTCTATGAATCAAGAAAGATCCAGGAGGAAGCATTAATTACTCTCTCTCTCTCTCTCTCTCTCTCTCTCTCTCTCTCTCTCTCTCTCTCTCTCTCTCTCTCTTCCTCTCTATCTCTCTCTCCATCCCTCCCTTTCTTTTTCTCTTTCACACACACACATACACACAGACTCAAACACACCTTTAGTATAAGTTTCCATCAAGACACACAAAATATAAAATAAATTGCCAATATATGATAATAAATTTCTAAATCACCATTTAAAATATAATTTATATATACTATATACAATATATGTTAAATTGTACATAATACCATGTATATTATATTATATAATGTTATATTATATATGTATACAATTATACATTTATACAGTGTACAGTAGTAACTGGAACATGCAAAGGGAAATTCTGGACAAAGGAAAAGGGAGAATGACTGTTGAGTTGTAAAAATAGACACAGTTATTGGGTGACATATAATTACCTGATGCCAAAATGAATTGCACTTCTCTTTGTCCAGGCTACTTTCTTATCATCCTCTATCCAGCCCACAATATGGCACCTTGAACACAAGAGGTGCTCCATAAATGTCTGTTGATGATGACTAAATGCCTTGCTGTTTCATTCAGTGATGAGGAAAAGCAATGGCTATTTAAAAGCAGATGCAAAACATGGAGCATGAAGTTGTTAACTCCTTTTTAGATGTTTCTAGCTCTGCTCAAACTAGCCTTCTTTCATTGCTTCTTTCCAAAGTACCCCTACTTAATAGCTAGCTAACCATTAGGTAAGAAAGCTCACAGGGCCTGAAGTTAGGAAGACTCATCTTCATGAATTCAGATCCAGCCTTAGTCACTAAATAGCTTGTGGCTCCGGGCAAGGCACTTACCCTTGTTTGTCTCAGTTTCCTCATCTATAAAATAAGCTGGAAATGGAAATGGCAAACCATAGCAATATCTCTACCAAGAAAACCCAGAATGGAGTCATGGGTAATAAAGAGCCAGGCACAACTGAAACGGTTGAACAACCACAAAATATAGAGCCCTAATATGGCAACATTTTATAAATAAAATTTCATTTTATCCTCACAATAATCCTGAGAGGCAGGAACTAACAATATTTTCATTTTACAAATGAGAAAACTGAGGAAGATGGAAGTCAAATGACTTTTCCTGGTTCAAATTGTAAGAGTCTGAGTTCAATTTTTAACTCAGGACTTCTTATTCTAAGTCATCATAGCTTCCATTACAAAATTCTATGATTCTGCAATAAATACCATTAAAACATCAGGTTCTACATGAGAAGGCTACTTTTGTGGCTCATTGCAATAGTACTTTGTTTCAATGAATTCATTAAAACTAAAATTCTTCAATTAAAAAATATTTCCCAATCCTCTTCCTAGAGTAGTCAATTCTAAGATTTCCTTATTAACTAGAGAAAAGTTATAAGTTTGGAACCTGCTAAAATGAAAATGAGTCTAATTCAGAAAGAAATTGCCTCAGAAAGAAGTTCTATCTGGACAGTAAAGGTGAATATTAAACAATAAATATATAAATAAAATTAAGGTGAGTATTAAAAAATAATACCACTATATGTCTTTATTTGACAAAATTTAACTTAACTTTCACTAGATTGTAAACTTGGTAGGGGCATTATAATTGTCCTCATTTATATTTGTACAACCCCTGAGTGTTACCTACTAATTGCTTAATCAGTGGTTGTTGAATGAATGAATTAACATAATTTTAAAACTTCTTAGTGCCTACACACTAAAGGCTACAAAGGAGTGTGCCTCTTGCCACCAAATATTTGATTTCTTATGCATGTGTGCATACACACATATACATATATGAATGTATATCTATATATGTATATATTTAAGTATGCGTGCATATGTATATATCATATATCATAGTTTAAGAGGAGAGGGAAGTCTGTATATCTTTCTACCTTCCCATACAACTCTTTCTCTCTTATCTCCATCGTCTCGTCTCTGTGACTCTTCTAACACACTTGATTTCTTTCTCTACTTTCTTATTTCTCTTTCTTAATTGAGCACAAAATATACAGAGGCACATATGCATATAATTGGTTTTATATATGGTAAAGGGAATTTTATGCTATTTTTCATTTTAAAAACAGATAGGTGGAATATATTCTACTTCTTTTCTCTCAAGAATAAATATGTTCCCCACACACCCAAGTATGTTCTTTTGTTTGTGTTTGTAGTAAGTAAATAGCTCTTGATAGGAGAAAAAAAAATTACTTATTTTGGTTTTATTTGGTTTTATCACCACAAAGTCCTGTGGGGGGAAAGACATGAATACAAAGAAAGAAAAAGAATACTAGGAATTACAGAGGACACTGGGATTGGAGGTGGAGAATTTATGTTTAAATTCTTCTCTTCTTTAAATTTAGGCTAAATATTTCACCTCTCTAGGCTAACTCAGTTTCCTTCTCTGTAAAAAGAGGGGTTGTATTAGGTTACCCTCTGAGGTTCCTTCTACTCTAAATTCTAAGATCTACTTGATAACACAGTATAAACAGCTCAAGAGGATATCAGATACAAATCTACTGGAAAATCATCCAGAAGTTATATCTTATAGCTCAGTCCTTGGGGTGCTGATGGTCTCCCCATCCCATAGAGCAGACAGTCTATCTTTATTTCTCTTTTTTTTATTTATCAACCTTCAACTAGCTGAATACACTAGTTCCTATCATCCAAGAACATTCTTCTAAAGCAAACATCAATTTACAAATAAAGTTGTGTATTTGAAATGCTAGTCCCAGGAGAGCAGTTTCCCTGCAGGCTTGGGATATGAGCAGAACCACAGGCAATTACAAATGTGTGGTATACTGGCCCAGACCCAACTGTTGTGCTTTTAGGCCCAATCTGTCCTTATTTGGAATGCACTAAAAGGTGATTTAATAGATAAAAGGAACCTAATGGGAAAAGGAAGGGTGCCCAAGAGAAGATAGATTCAGGAAGGGAAGAGGTCGGGCCAGGAAGGGACTCAGAATAGATAGTTTCTGTCAGACTCTGGGGAGGCTGGAACAGATTTCATCAGTTGGTCAGGGAGCTTTGGATTGCAATGAAAAAGGTTGCTTTGGACATAGCCACAGGAAGAGAATCAGACTACTAATGAGAGGCAGGGTCTTGGGATAAATTCATAGGCTTGTATAAGAGTTAGAAGGGACGTTGGAGACCTTTTTGTCCAACAGTCTCATTTTGCAAATAGGGAAATCAGTAGAGACGATGGTTTGTTCAGCATCAAATATAGGAAGTGTTAAATAGGATGGAAAAAAGGTAGCTAGGTGGCACAGTGGATAGAGTGCCAGGCTTGCAGTCGAGAAGACCTGGGTTCAAATCTAGCCTCAATCGCTTCCTAGTTATGTGACTCTGACTTGTAGGGAATAACACTTCTAACTTAGAGCAGGCAGAGACAGAACAAGGGTGAAAGAAAAATAGTTGCTTGCATTATATAGTGCTTTAAAGTTTGTAAAATACTTTACAAAGATTTCATTTAACTTCATAACAACCTTGAGAAGTGGATGCTATTATTATCATCATTTTAAAGATGAGGAAACTGAGTCACAATGAGGTTATGTGACTTGCCCAGAGTCACAAGGCAGAAAATTTCTAGTCCTTTACTCCATCCATTAAGTCACAGAAGAACAAGGATCCAAGAAAGATAGCAACTTCAGGGAGTGTGGAACTTTTTTCCTACCCTCTAAAGGGTAGAAAGGGTAGAAAAATGCTACGGTGGACTCCAGGAAGGCAGGCAGCTTCATGACCTTCTAAGGTTACAAAGCCCAGCAGAAAGCTAACTATATCTAAAGAGAATTTCACGAAAACTGTAGTGTCAAGATTTGTGAGGCATCCTCTGTTTCCTACTTCTTAAGAGGAGGTTAAATAACATTGACTACTTGCTTCAGAATGCATTGTCAGCCCTAGAGGTCTGGTGGAAATGTCAGTTAGTAATAAGGTCTCTAAAAAGTATTTTATACAATACTTTTTGGCTGACTTGTTAGTTGCATGAAATAGAAGATCCATTCCCTACTGATAGCTAAGTAAAGCTAAGTAATTTCGCCTATCTATGAGCAAGAGTGATGTAGGCTGCATGTTCCAGCTGGCAGCTATTTTTATATTGGATTGGTATTTGTCATATATAAGTATATGTGTGTATACATATATTATATTACATTATATGTGTGTATATATAAATATATATAATATTTTCCACATTATACACCCAATTATTTTTTTACCCATCTCTCCCTCCTCTGCTCCCAAAGCCACAAATCTCAAAAAGAGATTTTCCAAAGACACATTTATACTAATTTCCCTTCCTCCTCCTCTGGCCTGGCTGCCTCCTGTTAACCCCATTTCTTGCTGCTTTGGCTTTCTGCCAGAGGGGTCAGTGAGAGAAAGTATAGTTACTTCTGAAGGGCTTCTTATCATCATTAATCTTGTAGAGCTTCCCCATGGGGAGAGATCAGAAGCCACCAGTATAAATAAACATTCACCTTATTTACTTCATTCTGCAATTTACTCCTCCTAGGCATAAGATGAGCATTTTAGCCCTAGTCCAGGATTTATAAATGGTGGCTAATCAAAAGGCTTTAGATGCGAGGTGCTAGGAAATATTAAAACCAAGAGAGACACCAATGACTTGGCATGCTATGCCCCTTCCACTGAACATCTCTATCGATAGGATACTATAAATAGCCTTTTCAGTAAATAGAAGGGTGCAACAGGATAGGGCTTTTTGAAGATCAATGCTACACCAAAGATTATGGTTTTAAGGCACATTCATCTTTCATTAATCAATAACTGCTTTAATATGATCTTATAGCTTGGCCTCCTTATGCCTGGAGCTGCCTGGCTCTCTGATCCCTTGCTGTCCTCTATTCACCAGAGCTTGTTGCTGCTAGCTACATTCCCTCATAGAAGGTATTGGTTTATTTTGTTTCTTAAAGTGGCAGACAAAGCAGTGTTTGCTCAGTCTGTTCAATATGCTGGTACAAATGGAATAAGCTGCGGGGAGATTGTTTTCTTCCTCCTTTCACCAGGCAGAAGAAAATGTCATTCTTTTTCTAATATCATATAGTTATGGGAAATAGTAGTAATCAGCTGTGAGATTCATAGTTCCTTATTTGAGACAGGAACAATAATACAGAAACTGAGGGGAAAAGGGAAAAGGAGGTGAGACAGGAAATAAACCATATAAATATTTTCCCAGAATGAAGAATTCTAAGTCCAGTGTTTAAAATTCCTTTTATAGGAGCATAGTGCATAAGATACATATTTTACAAAGAATTATATACATAGTTTATGTACAAAAAATCAAACATATATAGTTTACAAAGAATCATAAATTTTGGAGCTAGAAGAGCCCTTAGAAACCATTTGGTACAAACCCTTCCTTTTTATAGATGAGGAAACTGAGCCCCATGAAGGTTAAATTATTTGCCCAAATTCACATTTGAACCAAGGTCCTTTGACTCCAGAACTAGTGCTATCCCCTGAAATGAAATGTTCAGATATGGTAACTGTGAGGGAAATTGTGAATACTATCAAATATGTTGGCTTTGTGTACTGGATTCACTTTTTCTTTTTGCAAGAATGGAAGATTCAATAAATGAAAGGAAGAATGGGAAATGATTGTGATATAAATAACAAAATGCATCAAAAATCCTGCCTTCTATAGTATTTTCTAGATGTCAATTTAAACTATGATTTTATATTCAGAATTCATTGAGATGGGAAATGTTATCTCCATTTTGCACATGAGGAAACTGAAGCTCAGAGAAGTCTATAAACTTGTCAAAAATCAAATGCCTAGTCAGTGTCAGAGTACAAAGTACCATTTCTAATAATTAGTTAGTTTAGAAAGTACCAAAGTCCACTCATGTTAATTAAAACAAGACCATTACCCCAAGGCAAATAATGCAAAATTATTGCTTACTTATCAAGAAGGAAGAAGATTGAGAGATGTATAGGTTGAACAATAAGCAGGTTAAAAACCTACAGAAATAATTATGTAACACAGTGAATCCCAAACTTTTTTGGCCTACCACCTCCTTTCCAGAAAAAATATTACTTAGCCCCCTGGAAATTAATTTTTAAAACATTTTAATAGCAATTAATAGGAAAGATAAATGCACCTGTGGCTACCACTGTCCCCCTGGATCGCTGCAGCACCCACAAGGGGGCAGTAGCTACCACTTTGGGAATCACTGATGTAACATATAGACCCAACTGCTCAGAGCAAGACTTTAAAAGTTGGCAGTTGTTGCACACCACTGAATTTAATGTAACTGATACTTGGATTATCCTCTTTGTGGTGCCTATGAAATTACAAAATATCAGACTGGAACCGAGAGGTCCACCATGGGCAAATGCACACAAAGTCAATGATAATATGGTATCAAGAGACATAGAGAAAACATCTGAGTTAAGTGAATTTCTGCACAAAACCAGAAAAGTTTATGAAAATGACTTGAGACCAGGTCATTACTCCCCAAAATTACAAGAAGTCATCCCTAGAGACATAAAATATTTACTGTTGAAGATTTTGTAAGAAATTGGTAGAAATTATACAGCGAATGATTGTAAGTTTCAAAAAAAACTTAGCATCTACCAATATCTAATAAGACATGAACAAATGTCAAAAATTATGTACAAGAAAGTTGCTTTCCTTCATCAAATAACAGATGACAAATCCCCTTACTACAAATTAAAAGTCCAAATATCTTTGAGAAATCACAAAATGAATTACTGGTACTAGAGTATAGACAATTGTTACTCAATAATTGCTCTAATATTAAACTTCAACTCATAAAAACTTAAGAACAATGTTTTTTGATATTACCATATTACATACACATAATCTCTTAACTACATGGAATGAAAGGTTTTTATGCTGGGATTTGCCATCTATCAGTTCATGAAGGATTGCATCTCTCTTGTATATAATTCTAGTCACTTAAACATGTCTTTTAAATTATTTCAGAGATACTAAAAGTTTTTGCCCCCTACAGTAAAGAAACTAAAATCATGTGGCAATAGGAAGAAATACTTATCTGTCACTTACTGGAATGGTCCCAAAAATGTTTTCAGTGAGTCTAAAGATTTTATTAGATCCTAACCCCTTCTTTCATCTCCCCCACAAAAAAACCCCAAATCAAATCATTTTATCCATCTGAGCCCCTCGATCATTACACATAAAATAGTAGTAGAATTAAGCACAAAAATTATTAAATAAAGCATGGTCATTGATCTAAATAAAAAGTACAAAAAAGATAAAAAGCCTCTAAATGCATGAAACAAATATATATACACATATGTATATATACAAACACACAAAGATAGGAGTGAAATTATATCTATATGATGAATGATTCTATAATATTATAATACTAGAAAGGATATTCCATAATAATTATATATATATGTTACATATGTTACATGCACATAGGTAGATAGATAGATAGATAGACAGATAGATATAGATAGATAGACTGGAAATTAAGAAGATATTCATGAATTGGGAAACAGCAAAAAGTAATAGAATACTATTGTGCTATACAAAATGTAGGGAAAAGTTTCAAAGAGACATTAAAAATTTTGTAAGAACTAATGCAGGCTGAAGTAAGACGAGAAGGTAATTTATACTATAACAACTCTGTTTCTCTGTCTCTGTCTGTCTCCTGTTTCTGTCTCTTTCTGTATCTCTGTTTCTGACTCACTTTTTTCTGTCTCTTTTGATCTGTCAGTCTGTCTTTCTCTCACCTCACACTCTGCCAGTGCTGATTTACTCATTCCCAGACCAGTACCCTCAGTAGAGGAGTTAGGCTTTGGACCTCAATACCTGGGTCTCTCTGAAGCAATGCCCTATGGGGAAGCTTATCCATTCTTCAGAGCTCTTCATCAATTGTTGATTAATTGTATGCAACCCAGTCCATTTAGCTTACTTCATGTAGTGGCTGACCCTAGAGATCAGATCATTCTTCAGGTTCATATTCCACCCAGCTATTCACTCAGACCATCTTTCTGGGCATCCTCACTTTTCACCTTTGCAGAATAAAACTCTTTCCTTGAGCACCTCTTCTTTATTAATCTATAAGCTCCTTGAGAACAGGCTGTTTCTTTTTTAATCTATCCCTAGCACTTAGCACAGTGCCTGGCATATACTAAGTACTTTTCTTTCATTCATTCATTCTATTCATTATCATCACAGAGATAAGCTGATCTAATAAAATAAACCATTTCTATAACATCTAATTCCACTGATACCCTAGTCAAAAAGTCAAGAGGCCAAGGAAGAAATGATAAAATCAGACTCTGTTGCCCAGCTGTTTTCCATAGTTCTAACAGCATTGCAGACCCCTTTGCCACCATCTCTTTTCAGCTCAACTTTTTCTGGCATTCTGTTCTCCCTAGAATGTAAGAGGGCTAGGCAGATTTTTGATATTTTGTTTTTTTCCTCTCCCTAGGCTTTTCACCCTGTGGAGGGGCCATAGACATCTCTCTCATTTAACCTGTTCCACCTTGGAAAGAGGTTTTAAATATTATTTATCCACTTTGGCAAGGAGTTGGTGGGCTTTATTTCTTTTTTTTTTCAGATGAGTCATTTTAAGGCTTCAAATAGACACTGAATCTTTATTCCCTTACTGGACTTGCCCTATAGATAATCAGAGTAAGGTGTGAGTAATTTCACTGGGTTAGGATGGGACCTCTATACTCCAAAATACCTTTCACCATCTAGTTAGAAGACACCTTTAACTTCATATTTATAGGGGTAATTCATCAGACTTAAAGCATTATCTCCAGTTAAAATTCCAGGACCTTGTGAAGGAGGTAGCCCATTAAAGCTTCCTCACTTATTTATACCTTTGTAGAGAAGGGAAAAGCACCCAATAAACCCTCTCCTAATAATATGCTTTGATAGATTTGGTTTTGATGTGGGAAATAGGAAATAGAGAAAGCATGAGAAAGTTAGTTTTCTGAGGGGAAGAGGAAGGGGACTGAAAGAGAAAACTGACAACATAAGTGACAGACTTCACTTATTTTATAATTTTTCTAGGTATAGGTGCCACTTCTCTAAGTAATCAGTCTTTTTTTTCAGGGGTATAAGATCTCTATGCCATAATAAGCATGATGAAAGTCTAAACCTTCTTTCCACAGATCCTTTACTGGTACCCAAAGGCAACTCAGCATTTTATCACTATCTATTCTTATTCAAGTACAGCCTTTTCTTTCCTGGAAAATGGTCAAAAATGAAATTGCTCTTTACTAGCAAGGATGAGGATCACTTTGGAGGATGAGAAAAAAGTCTGCATCTCTTGAATCTGTAAAGAGTTCCTTTTCCACAATTTGTTAAACACCACAGAATCTTTCTTCACTGGGAATTCTCTTTTTGCACATTATACCAACAGGGATATCTAGAGGCGATGGGGCACAGCCAATAAGACTATATTAACTTAATTTGATTTTTGTCTCTCTAAAAAGACACATCATTGAGCCCACAGGATGAGGCGGGGGAGAAGGGAGAGACAGAAAGAGAGACAGACAGACAGAAACAGAGAGGGAGAGAGAGACACAGAGACAGAGAGAGAGGCAGAAACCAAAACAGATAGTCAGGGACAGAGAGAGATAGAGACACAGAAGAAAGGGGAAAAAAACAAGATTTGGTGCTTGTCACTGAGTTGAGCCTGAATGCCCACGGTCAATGTAGCTGTTAATATATTACACCAGAGGGTTTATCATTTCTATTTATTTTCCAAATGAATTCCCAAGTCAATTTCCAAATCATCAGAAACTGTGGCTGTTTCACATGAGAAGCTTATATTAAGGCTAAGTAGATAGCATGCTCAAGATAATTATTTGGGAACATATTTATGAAAACACGATTACTCTTTCAATGTTTCACTTGGTGCTTTTTCCTTCAAGGTTTGACAACTGACTAATAATAATGCCAATAAAGACTAACAATAATATATTTGTCATTCCTCCATAATAGCTAAGTGGAAGCAATTTTAGCTAACCACGTTCATCGCTTGAGAACAAAATTTGGATTTGCAAGAAGTGAAAAAGAGAGGCACGTTTCTCCCAATAATAGAAAAAGAGATTATTTTTTGAGGACCGAAGACAACATAAGTTGTTTTGAATTGGGTTTCATCTCATTATTGATATATTTTCATTTCCTGAACTGCAACCGAGTTATGATCTGCGCTGGTTTCCTGGTGAGAGCTTTATCTTTCCCATTTTTATGGTACATGTCTCTTCAAAAGAGTAAACTTCCAGAGCAATTTGTTTAAGAACGTACTGGTACTGAATATCAAGATCACTGAGGTGTTGTCATGAATATACCAGGGTTATTACAGAGAACAAAGCATCTCAAAATGCTTTTTACCCCTGTATCTCTCTAAGAGGAAAATATGACTGACCAGATAACCTGGAAACTAAGGAAAATCTCTGGCGAATATTAAGGTGGGTGGTTGAGGGAGGGTAAAAATGGGGAAGAGCTTGGGAATCTGCTTAAGTACATTATAGGGTGGGTGGCAGGATCGGAATATTGTTTACCTCTTCCAGGGTTCTAATCTTAATCCTGATCCCTTTTATCTTTAATGATATCTGCTCATCCCAAATATACCTTTGTCTGTATATATAGACAAAGCAAAATGAAAGCAGAAGGAAAGGATGCTTGCCCTGGTTTCTAAGGTCATGGTCCACTTTCCTCATTCGCACCCACCCTTTTACCTTCTCCACCTCTCCCCTCCCCAACCCCAACTTCTGCACATACATTCTGAATATAATCTGGGAAGACCATTCTGCAATCACTGCAAATAATTTAAAAGCCTATTTCGAATGCTACCTAGAATATTTCCCTCTTTAAGAATCTCACCCAGTGCCACAAAATCAAGAAACAAGGAGAGCCTGCTGTTATCAGTGCTCTAACCTGTGCCCTCTCAGCAGAAGGATGGAGCATTCACCTTCAGATTAAGGAAAGTCAGCACAAGACCTTCACAAGCTGCTTTATTGAATTTGGGAGATCTGTCCTTTTGTCTCTCTCTTTTTTTTTAATCATCATAGATAGGTGGTGCCATTCAGGATTTCAATGTGTTATCTCGGTACAACCTGTGAAAATGAGCTAGCAAAGCCTTCTTTCCCTTGGAGGGTAGGGGGATATTTGCAGCTTTAATGCGCCTTAAAGATTTTGAGGGGGACATCTGAGAAAGTGGAAAAAGCTAGTTCTGACTGAGAGTATGGACAAATCATTTAACACCTCAGTGCCCCAGACAAAGCTTTAAGAAAGTACAACAACAGACTCCTACCTTACTCGTCCTGCACCTTCACCTTTTCCCCAGACAGGTGTAGAGATCTCTTAGATCAACTTGTCAGCCAAATTCACTATCCTATTAGACTATAAGCTTTGTAAGGGTAGGGACCATATTTCACTTAAAATTCATCTTATCCCATGTAGCTAGCAAAGAATGATTCATACCACGTAATATTTAAGTATCTGTTAAAATGAATTTAATTTAAATTTTTAATTTTTACTCTGATAGCAAATATAGACAGGATTATCTCAGTCAGAAATAATAGTGTCAGGATTAGGTTTAATATTGTATCCTGTTCAGTGACACCCTTGATTCAACCTATCTGTTTCCATATTACCTCTAATGTTAGTTGGCTTCAAACCTTGGCTCACTCCCAGGGTCCCTAGGTTGCTCCTGACCACAGATTACTACAAATTTTGGCTGCCTCATTGACTTGTTTTCTTCCTGATCTCTGCCTTATTATCCATACCCAAAACATACAGTCTTTGGCACTGTTCTGATTTCTCATCTTCTAGACTTTTAGCTTTTCCTGATCCTTAGCAATCACATAGTTTCTTAACCTTATGCATCTTGCTTCAAGTCAGGATGGTTCCTTTAGTTCTGGATGCCACTTAATCCAGACCCACTGCCACAAGGTATGACGATGATTTCTTTCTTTATTCACAGAAACTGAAATGAAAACCCCCAGGTCTTTCTCCATGCCCTTTAGGGGACTGAGCACAGGTAGGTGAGTCCTGACAAAAGCAAGCAGAGTAGAAGTACTCTGAAAACCTCCAGAGCAAGACTATTCTGGGCCAGGGCTAATTTAGACCAATCCACTGATTCTGACTCAAGGTCAGAATGCAATAAGATATTCATGGACCACAAAATACAGTAAAAAAGAGTAACAACAGAAAAGGAAAACTCCTTACCTTCTGTCTTAGCATTAATTGATCCTAAGTATCAGTTCCAAGGCAGAAGAACGGTGAAGACTAGACAATTGAAGTTAACTGACTTGCCCAGGGTCACACACTAAAGAAGTATTATGTGTAATATTAGTTGACTTCAAACCTTGGCCAACTCTCAGCTTCCCTGAGAGACTAGATTTGACTACAGGACCTTTCATCTCTAGACCAGGAATTCTATACATTGCACATCCAGTTGCCCCACAAAATTTGATTTAAAAAAAATTACTGTACTAATAATAAGAGGCTTAAAAGAACATAATTCCCAAAGTGAAAAATATAGCAATTTGAGATAAAATAATGATTCACTTCCATCTTTACATTCATCCCAATCACACTGGATCAGATAAAAATGTCAAAAGGGCTATGAAAATTATACTAAAACCAATTCGCCATAGACTGGAATTTTTATGCCTTAGGTGGTAAGGAAGCCAAATCAATTAAGATCCAGAGAAGAGCCTGGTTCAATACCTTTAAAAAGAAATCAACCCAGCCTATGTAAACAGGTGTTACAACTACCAAGAGAATGATGGAGGATAGTCAGTTCTTATTGTACAACTTTACATATTACAATGAATGATGATGAAGTCTCTAGGAGCTCATCTATTGATGTCACTGTCTTAAATATTGAAATTTTTCTTAAACAGGTTCTTGTGGTGAGTATCAAAAGTCTTTATATTAGGAAACTTCTCTGACTGCTTAGGAGAAAATTGACTGCCTGCTGTGTAAGAAGACTGAGCTGCCAAAAATCTCTGATGGTTTGGCACCTCCAAAGAGGAGGGAGGAGAAGAAAGAAACATTTGTTTGTAGCTGTGTCTTTAAATTTTACACAAAGGTACTATGCTTTCTTTTCTGCTTTGTTTTCCCCCTTTCATGGTAACCAGGAGTGTTTTACATTACTGGAAATCTTAACTTACTTTTCTGAGCATTTCTGATAATAAAACATAGATTTTTCTTAGTTTCAACAGCTCATCTAAATCAATCATCCAAAATGGGGTGAGTCTACCATGGGATAACTAATAAAATATTTACATATTTATATATCAAACAATCAATAGAGCACAGATATAGTAGCTACATATGCTACTCTATTTGAAGGAGAAATTTTTGCATCAGGAAGCTTCCAGGGAATCTTTAGACAGTGACCACAGGAATGATTTGCCACAGAGAAATCAGAGAAGAGAGAATTTATATTCTTGCCTTGAGCTCTGGTGTTATTTACCTTGGCTTACTCGTCCCAATCAGTCAATTGATCCCTCAATCAACAAGTCTTTGTGGCTTGCCCACTGAAAATGAGTCTAATAACTCACTTCTCTCTAGAGGTAAAGGGACTCATTTTAGTTTAATCCACACCAAGGAATCAAATGGTATATCTTCTTTGGAATTACAGTTTTCTAGCACACAGCTAGAGGCAGAATTGTGTGTTATAAAAACCACTATCCATGTCAAGGAAATATAAAAGCCAATTAGGAATCTCCTGATATGGACAGACAGGCATGCAAGTGAAATTCAGAAGTGTTAGTGCAAATGCATGTTTTTTTTCTTAGTTTCTACTCATTTATCAATTAGTACAACTTCATGGGGGGAAAATTACATACACGGGAAATAGTTTTGGGGTTAATAAATGTCACAAAACATAGGCAGGATCCATTTGCAATTAAGAAATTCATTCACCGGCACTCCAGACAGGCCCTAAAACTAACTGCACCCCACAAGGGAGCCAAAATTCAAAGCCGATAGCCTATGAGCACAAATAGTTTTGGACAATTTATAATTCTGTACAGTAAATGGCTGACCCATAATTCACAAGCTGAGAGTTAATGAGAATATCTGTCCCTAATACCCATAAGAAAGATAAGGAGTGGTATAATGTGGTTTATCCAGCACTTCTGGGCCTTCCAAGGGCACGAGGAAAGACCTTCTGACAGCAAAATGCAGCAAGAAATATATCCCTGACCTGCAGACTTTCCACTTTCCCATCAAACCAATCCATGTGTAGAGGCAGGAAGGAACAATTCATCCTCACTGACTGTTTCCAAATAACTAGATGCTTTTTAATTGCTAGCGTAATTAACCTTAATGATGTAATTGTGTAGCTCCATAAAAGGGAGGGGGTGGGGAGAGTAATTTTACCCTTCCACATGACTCAGCTAGTAAAACTAGGAAAAAAATTACATGCTAAGAAAAATAACAGAATTAGAAGGAAGAACCAGATTTAACAGAAAAACCCCCCACAGAAAACTAATTGCTTGTTTATCAGTATAATCTGCTTTTACTGCCAATCTTTGGAAAGTAAATATATACAAGGTCATTTCCTCTAGAGAATAATAAATATTAATAATTATGCAACGACTGGAGGTTTTAAGTGTCCCTTCTAAACCAATGGATCAGCAATTCTCTGTTCCTATTAAACAGAAAATTGATGTCTGCATTAACTAGTTTTGTTTTGTTTTGTTTTAGGTTTTAAAGTCTGTGATGTTCTCAGTGGTATATTCTAATGAGCCCCTTACTGCACTATTTCCTAGTAGGCTTTTGAAATGCCTTGTAAAGAAGATAAGTGGTACCAACTCTTCACTAAAAAGCACCTACTGAATGCTAATCCTAAAAGCAGTTTGCAGCTGTGTTGGTGGTTTTGAGTTTTTTAAATCTTATAGTACAATCTTGATTGATATTTATTATGTACCTACTATGCATAAAGCACTTTGATAGAGGTTGGAAAAACAACCTCCATCCTCACTGCCTCCAATAAAAAATATTAATTGGTGCCTGTTTCAAGTAATGTATTTTTCTGCAATCTCAGGGCTTAGAAGGAGCATCAAAGGTCATTTATCCTAACATATCTCTATTATGAATCCTTTGCACAACCAAAAAAGCTCTGGGCTACATGCTTACTAAATGCTTGTTGAACAGAACTGAACTCCATTCACAATATCTCCTATAAGTAGGTATTAACCCACTCCTGAAGACCACCAGGAATACCTGTCTTTCCAGTGTATCCCATTTCATTTTTTAAGCCCTAGAATTAATACTAAGTACCAGTTCCAAAGGAGAAAAGCAGTAAAGGTCAGGCAATTGGAGTTAAATGAGTTGCCCACGGTCACAAAAATAGAAAATATCTGAGAACTTATTGAACCCAGGACTTCCTGTCTCTAGGCCACCACCAATTCCGTTTTAAAATGGTTTTATTTTCTAGGAAATTTTACCTTATTTTGTGGTAAGCTAAATTCTGTCCCCCTATAACTTTCCCATATTGGTCTAAGTTTATCTATCTAAGTCCAGTGTTATAATGAGATTAAATCTACCCTGCCCATCTTTAGATTTAATCACTAAAGATGAAAACATCCCCACTTAACTCACAAGTTGGGTAGCCTGTGACCCACATGTGTTAGAATAAGTGACAAATCAGAATTTATTGACTGCCTCCTGGGCAGTCCTAAGAAAAGAGTCTGTTGTGATTGGACACATAAACTAAAAGGAGGACACAGGAAATGATGCAAAAGAGGTCCCTTTAAAAAGAGACCTCAGTGAGCTGGGCTCTCTCTTCTGGTTCATGAATGGGACTTGAAGGAGGCTTCTGGTTCGTGACCTGGACCTGGGACCCTAAGACCTGGGTGAGACTGTTCTTAAATCTCTCTCTCAGAACTACACATGGTGAGTGAAGAAGGCTGACTCCTTTAACCTCCCAGGAGGTACTAACCTCCTGGAGGCTCCCTTGATTGGGTAAAGCCTTGGTGACTAAAACCCTTGTTAATTAACTAATTATTCAATCCCTTGGCGACCAACTTTTTAATATTTGCACAATAAAAACCTCTTTTCACCCCTTACACCAGGAAGAGGCCATCTGATCCATCTTTCCCAGGACAATCTGTCAAGTGTTTGAGGACAATAATATGACTCTTCCACTTTTTTCCCTTCCAGGCTAAACAAGCCCAGTCCCTTCAATGAACATCCATTTGGCATAGCATCCAATCTTCTCATCACCTTAGGTAAATTCCTCTCACCATGTTCTAGTTTCTCAATGTCCTCCCCAAAATATAATACAAGGAACTGACAAAATTCTACAGATATGGTCTTCTCAGGGCATGATATATCTGGATCCCTTGCTCTGAACAATGCATTTCTTATTAATATAATTTTAGTTTCTGTTTGTTCTTTTGATGCTCACGGATGCTTCAATGTGAATTTCACCTAGATCTTTACCCTCTGAACTCTCTTTTCACTACTTCTCCCCTTGCCTATAGTTTCTCTTTCTTGGTAGCTTCAGTCAGGCTCCATACTAAATGGCAAACATGTAGGTGTTGAAATATATTTTTGTCCACATTAACTCATTAAACTGTCCTATTTAGGCATGGAAGAGTTGTAATCTACATTATCAAAGATAGTTCTTTTGCAGGAAAAAGGTTTCTTCATGGAAAAAAATCAAAGATCCTTCAAGTTTTGGTTTTAATCCATCCGTTTCACCTTTTGCCTTTAGACCACACATAGAATGTGTCCTCTTTTAAACAGAAACAAATGTCCAAAGTTCTTTAGGACCAAAAAGTTTAACTCAGTATTGATCTATGGAAAAGGCAGCAACGAGTGAACTGATGACATTGTGTGGCAAGGTTTAAAGAGTTTTGAACTTAGAACCAAATCAGAAAACCTGAGTTTGAATCGTGAATGATAATATGCTCACTGTGTAACAATTTCCTTCATTTCTAGGCCTCAGTTACCTTATACATGAAATCAGAAGTTTGGAATAGATAATATTTTTAGTTCCTTTCAGATCTCATATTCTAGGATTCTAAGTTTGAGATTCATGAAAATTTTATATAAAAACTTATGTATACTGTTTCACATGATTAGTGACATAGTTTATACTTTTTGAAGGGTCTGCTTTTTTGAGTGTTTATACATGAAAGAAATAGTAAAATGGAGTTAATAATGACACATAACACTGGAAAAGGAGGTAGAACAATCTTGTAGCCAGATGTAGAGATAACAGCTGGGTTTGCATGAAATATCAGAAGACTAATAGATCTTTAGCATAATGAATAAATCCTCTTTGTAGGATTTATTTAATGACATGGACAAGAATCATATTCTGTTCTGTGTATATATCCCTGTGCTTACCACAGTGCTTTATACACAGTAATCACAAATGTTTCATTCATTCAAGATGAGAAGAGCAAATGAGTTGCAACCTTCAGTTATACAGTTTGTAAACATATCAACAAGATTGCATATCTATCCAAGTAACCCATGGACAGGAAACAGGAAAACAATATTTGAGGCTAGTCCTCTACTAGGTAATCACCCCCTGTCACCTTTGGCTTACCTTACAGAAAACTCATTTTATTCCTAGTTTAATCAAGTTTCAGCTGAGGCACAGAAAATGTGAACATTTGAGTTAACATTCTATTTTCTAACAGCTGTGTATAAGAAGCACTGAAGAAAAGACTGGATAAGAATACAAAGCAGAATGGAGGAAGTTCATGATCATTTTCTATGAAATAATTTCAGGTATATCCTAAAATGAACAATTCGAAAAATGTAATTCTAGGCTCACCATTAAAATTTCTTTTCTCTAGAATCAACTGACTAAGAGGAGTAAATCTGGGTGTCTTTCTACAATACATACTCATTTGTTTTCCTCTGTTCCATCCACCCACCCATTGTCCCCCCAGGGGAAAAAGTTTGTTGGTAAAAGGCATATCCAGACATATAATTTGAACATTGAGAAAACAGAAAAATTTGAAGGAAAATATATAGTATACCAAGTCCAGAGAATCACAAAGGGAATATAGCTCAAGAGCAATGGGAGACTCTTTTGAATTAAATCCTGACAACACACTCACTGATGTTCCTAAAAAAGAGAGGGGAAAGGCTAAGTATTTGAGAGAAACCAATGAGACTACACAAGGAACTCTCTAATGAGCTCAGATATTAAAATGTCATATAATAAAAGATGGAAATGCAGGGAGAAGCACATAAGGAATGAACATAAAAAAGAATGGTACAAATCTGTAAGAAAAACTTAAGGAAATTTAAAGCTCAGAATGTGGTGATTTTGTTCTAAAGATATTAAGGACAATAAGGACATTTTTAAAGAAATGTTTGAAGCAAGAAAATAAAGGAAGAGATGAGTTTGCTATTTGGGCATATGGAATAATATGAACACGTAACAGAAAAAATCCTATTATTTAATACAGAAACTCACACTTAGTAGAAACTTGAGAAATTTGTATTAAATTGTTAAATAGAAATACAACTAGACAGTTCTGTTTGCTTTGTTTTCTCTATCAAGGAGAATGACCTTCAAATAGTAAAGCATACAAAATCATGGTTAAGAATAGACAGAATAGCCCAAGATAAGTAAGGAGATGGTGAGAAAACACACAGATGATTTAAGTTATTTCAACTCTCCAGTTCTGGACATAATATTTTAGGATAGTAATGACTGTCAGTCACTCATAGAGTTATTGTCATTAATTCTTTAGGAAGCCTTGAAAATGCAAGCAGTGACATAAGACTAGAGATAGGAAAATACCTCAATTCAAAAAAGGAGAAAAGTTGGAATCTGGAAAATTTGGACCAATGATTTCGTTACTAAGCCAAAGTTTAGTCTATTTACAAACACATACCATTATTGTATTTACAAATATGTTTGAGTCTCCTAAAATTTAAAAATACATAGTAAGGTAGCAGGAAGAATTAGATTTGAAGTCAGGGCATCTCGGTATAAATATTGCTCCTGATACCTGCTAATTTTGTGATTCTAGGCAAACCATTTAACCTCTAACGGCTATAACCAAATCTCCAAAACTCTAAGTTCCAGAGAAGGTGACAACTAGCATTGATAGAGGGAATTTCCTTATCTAATATCTCCCTATACCAAAGAAATTACAGGACTAGTTTCTATTCCTAATGATATCATAGATTTTTTTGGTAACAATTAAATCAGTTAATTTTTATGATGTGTGTAAAGTGTGCTATTCAATTTGGAACTATGCTCAAAGGGATATAAAACTGCATCTCCTTTTATCCAGCAATATCACTACCAGATTTGTATCCAAAAATGATTAAAAAATTATCGGAAGAGGACCTGTTTGTACAGAAATATTTATAGCAGCTCTTTTTGTAGTAGCAAAGAATTGGAAAATGAGATGATGTCAGTTAATTGGGGAGTGGTTGAACAAGTTGTGGTACCTGTTTGTGATGAAATACTCTTGTATTATAAGAAATGACAAAAAGTATGATTAAAAAAAACACTTACATGGACTGATGCAAAGTGAAGTGAGCAGAACCAGGAGACCATTGTACACAGTAAAAGCAGCAATGTTGAATGATAATCAACTGTGTATGACTTAGTGTTCTCAGCATTACAATGATCCAAGATAATTCTGAAGGACTTATGATGAAAATTGCTATATTCTTCTAGAGAAAGAATGGATGCAGTCTGAATGCAGATCAAAATGTACCATTTTTTAAATTTTATTTACTTTGTGATTTTTAAAATTTGTTTTTTCTATATCATAACCAATATGTAAATGTGTTGTTGTATGGTATCATGTATATAACCTTTATCAAATTGTTTACTGTCTTAGGGAGGTGGGGTAAAGAGGGAGAGAATTTGGAAGTTGAATTTGAAGAAAACTAATATTTAAATACTTCTATACATATAACTGGGGAAAATATAATATTGAAAGATTTTTAACGGTGCTCTTCTTTGGAATGAAAGTCTCCAGTAGTTATGATAAATTAACCCTTTCAGTATACCAGAATCCTTTTATAACTGATAAATTTTCCCTTACCTACTGGCAGTATGGGAAATCTGTCCTTCAAGGTCCCCATTTTCAGTCTCCTTACTTGAGGATGTTCAGGCATTCAATTTTATTGGCATATAGCAAAAATCATTAAACAAATACTATGTACAAAGGAGGCAACTAGGTGACACAGTGTATAGAGTTTTGGGCATGGAATCAAAAAAAAATCTTCCTGAGCTCAAATTTGGCTTCAGACACTTCCAAGATATGTGACCCTGCACAAGTCCCTTAATCCTGTTTATTTTAGCTTTCTCATCTGTAAAAATGAACTGGAGAAGGAAATGGCAAACCACTCTGGTATTTTTGCCAAGAAAGCCCCAAATGAAGTCACAATGAATCAGACCTGACTGAACCACAATTGTTTTAAATATTGAACACATTAGATGATTACAATTATTGTTAGCATCACCATGATGTCATCATCATCATTTCCTAACTAGATTATTATGGATTCCTGCATTAGACTCCTCTGAGTCTGATGGAATAACTAAGTTGTATGTATGGCAGGAATTTGGGGCTCTAATCCAACAACAAGGGCAAGAGCTTGTCCTTGACATGCTCCATCTCCCCTGTATCCCTTCCTTGAAAAGAGTTGGAGGTTTGGTTCTAAGATTAAAGGATCAGATGACAGGAGAATTAGTCAGAGATAACAAGATTAAAATGTAGGCATTTGCAGTTTTCTTGAGTTTAAATTCTGTATTTGAGAATGATTGAATTCATTGAAAGTATTCCAGCAAATACTTATTGAGCTCCTACTGTGTATGCAGAACTATTTTTTGGGGGGGCTTGGGGGAATGCAGTATGATTCAGAAAAATAAGCACAGCATTTAGAAGGAGACCTGTAGTTTAATTCTTCCTCTTCCATGTAATAGATTTATATTTCTGATGTAAGTCACTTGAGTTTTCTTGGCCTCAGGTATTTCATCTGTGAAATATGGTAATGATATCTTCACCTTACTATAGATAAAGGACTAAACCAGTAATCTCTTGAAGTCTGATACAGCTATGAGACCTGTAATTCTATGAATATAAGTAAGAAAAATTTATTTCTGAGTGGCTCAGCCTCTTTCCCTGAACAAACCATTTTGTAATTATTGGATATTAAAGTCTGATGGTGCCATAAAGATCATTTAGTCAAACCTTTTAATTTTAGAGAAGAGCTTCTTCTTCTAAAATAGTAGAACGACTTGCCTGAGGTCACAAGTGATCCCCTTGCCTCCCTTGAAGTGGAAGGTAGTGGAAGGAGTGAAGGAAGAATAAGTATTTATTAAGAGTCTATGTTCCAAGCACTTTGCTAAGTATTTTACACATTATTTTCTCATTTTAACATCACAATAATCCTGGAAAGTAGGTTCTACCATGATTTCTATTTGTTTTATTTGAGGAAACTGAAGTAGACATAAGTTAAATGACGGCTACGGTCACTTAGCTATTAAGTGGCTGAGGCTGGATTTGAACTTGGGTTTTCCTGACTCCAACTCCAGAAGTCAATCCATTGCACTATTTCACTGCCTCTACATGCACATGATTATAAATTGCTTTTACACAGTGATTAAAGCATTTTACTTTGATTCAGAAGAGTCTAGTTCCAAGACTGCGCCTAGAAGTCAAATTAGCCATATTTATTAAGTGAAATGATTCTCATTTTCAAAAAAAAAATGAGATGAGCAGCTAATATATAATTTCTTGACATATAATCAGGAGAGGTCTCCTTTAATCTTACTAAAAAATCAACAGAGTAGGCATCTTAATGATCAGAGATATATAGAAGCACTGAGCTTTTTTTCATTCTTTGTAACAGGAAAAAAAATCACCTTACTTTTATTAGAAAAGAAAACTAAGACCCTGCATTATGGAAGACAACTAAAGCAAGTCAATCTAGAGTATCAACAGACAACATTCTTTACCAAAGTCTCATAGAGTTCCCAAGGACTATTTAGCTATTTATCAATCAGCCTAGGATAAATAGATATGAATGAATCACCATCAAAGATGTTAAAGATTTTCACAAGCCTCAAAATGTATAGCAATAATGTACTCAGTCATGTCCAAATGTTATCCAATTCAGTCTTATAAAACTTTTGTCTAATGACTTTGCCATCTAACTCTTCTTACAGGAATTCCTGCTTGAGGAAAATAAGGGGAAAATAAAAATCGCAAACATATGTTGAGAATTTCCCAGGTTAAGGAAGCAGAGTTGAACTAATAAGCAAAAGGCAATTAGCTAAGATTCATGCTGTGGAAATCTGCCAAGTTTGGAGCTTTTAAATTTCTTTTAGCAGGATGATTAACGTGTTAATGTTACTTTTCCCATTTCATTTTAAATAAATAGACATTCTAGGTTATGTTATATGTATTTAGTTCCTTATTTCAATTCTCAATTGTTCTACCTCCAAAAAAGTCCTGTTATGGCTTGGAGGTAACCAATACTGAGTTTATATATAGGTCGAGCCACTAGAACACAAATTTGGGCAAGTTCTATCATACTGGACAATACCAGTGATAGACTGTTTTATCTAGTCAACCTCTGATACAGAGAGGCTCATCAGCATCAGAATGGCCACTAAATGAAGAGTTTTTTCCCCTATGACATCCCATAAAACCAAGTAAAATAGCCAGTGCCCATTGGCATGGTGCATCTCGTTTTTGCTTCTGCACAGTTTTAGGATGTCTGTTAAAGTCTGAAAGCTTTAACTTAGTTTTAGTCTCTAAATATGAGATTTTTGTCTAACAACCAGCACACTGAACTACATTGTAGGAGGAGTTTTTCACCTGGAGTCCATGAGCTTTAAAATAAATAGATTATAGTATTAATTGTATTAATATTATATATTACATTATAATATGTAATAATATTAAAATAGATTAAAAAGAGGGATAGGTAAATAGAGTTATTTGTACATCTATCCATATATGTATGTGAATAGATATACATATGAATAACTATTTCAACATAATTAGTTTCCTTCTGTAATCCCATACATTTTATTTTATGCATTTATGAAAAATATTCTGAGAAGAGGTCCATAGGCTTTACTCAACTATGAAAGCCAGTAGATTGCAGAATCCAAATAAGGTTAAGAAACCCTGACTTAGAGGAAGTGATTCTAGATGGCATTCTCTCTTGAAAAGGATGATTTAACTTGTGATGCAAAACTCACAGGTTCTCCTTGGAGAAGGGAAATAAGAGCATTTGAGTGATTGGTTTTATTATAGGTCAAAAGAAATGAGAAACCATTTCATAGGGTAATTGGCCATTTTACTTTGCAGACATATATAAGCAAATAGTATCATGAAGACAGTAGCATCCTGTGGGCATGCTAGTAATTATTACAGAAAATGAGAGGACAGATAAATTTTCTGAAGAAATTGCAGATATCCTCCAAAATAAGCATAAACTTTAATACCAAGCAATTTATTTGTGAAAAGGAGCTTAGGAAACTACTAAAAAAAGTGGTATACAACATTTCTCAGCATCCAGAAAAGAGATATGAGCCTTGTGTACTACATAGAAGTGCCATGCCCAAATCTGTGGATGTGTTTTCAGAAAGAGATTCAGAAATTGCTGGATGTTATAAATTACAAATAACATTGCAAGGCAGTTAGATGGTGCAATGGATGAAGTGCTGGTCCTGGAGTCAGGAAGACCTGAGTTTTAAGTCCTGCCTCAGACACTTACTGTGTGACCCTGGACAATCAGTTATTTAACCGGTTTGCCTCAGTTTCTTCAATTGTAAAATGGAGATTATCATAACATCTACCTTTTGGAATTGTTGTGGTGATCAAATGAGATAATATTTGTCAGGTGCTTAGTACATAGTAGGCATATGATAGGTACTTAATAAGTGCTTATTTCTTAGCACCTAGGAGGTGCTTAATAAATTATTCTTTCCTGGAATGTTGTAAGGAATTAGTAAATGTTTTCTTTCAAAAAAGAGATTTGTTATACTTTAAGAGAGTGACTATTTAGTAAAAAAAACTATCATTTTCAAAACTATACAGTAAATCCACCAACTTATTAAGAGCAAATATAAAAATCAATGCCAAATTAGAAGGATCAAGATAAAAAAAGATTTTAGAGCATCTAATTAAAATAATTCCAATTCAACCCGCTCAAACAAGCTATTGACATCAAGGAATGGGCTATAAAGGACAGGATATTGACTTGGACTATGACCATTTCCTATAATGGAAGTTTTTAGTATATAAATAATTAGCATAATAATGAGTCAAAAAAGTTCAGAACTTGTTTCTGTTACCAAATGTTTGATCTCATTGCCAAGAAGTGCTAAAGTTAAGACTGTCTTAGAAAATAAACTTCTTGCAAGAGCAATCAAAAGAAAAATGGCAGAAAACTATAATCAGTATTACTTCATAAAACAGCAAAAGAAGTAGAGGGAAAATGAGCCTAAGAGAAAACTTATCATGAGTCTGTATAAACCAGATCATCTCCAGGTCATGTAAGAATAAAGCTAGAAATGTGACAAAAAGAATGAGACATGAAAATGATAGATTAATACTGCAATTAAAATTATTTTCTTCATCAATGAATGTGGAGTCATAATTTAAACTCTAACACTTCAGTTCCTGCTGTGCTCCATGGGGAAAATGGAAATGAAACTTCATAATAGCTGGGCCAGACTGAGTATGTATACAGAGATGATGCATGTTGGAAGCAACTTAAATTTGAGGTCATAGAGGAATTAGTTCTTAAGATAACTGAAAGAGGAGAAGACAAAGAATAACTTTAAAAACAAAATCATGAATAGTTTTGTTACTGAAAATATCATTGAGAAGACATTAATGGTGTCAACTTTCTATGACCACTTTCTTCCCTCTAGAAAAATCTATATGAAAATAATGTGTGTTTAATAAAGATATCTTTGATTTTTAAAATGAGAAGGTAACTAGCAAGATTTCCAAAACAATATTCCTTTTTTAGTTGCTTTTGTTCAGTCATTTCAGTTTTATCTAACTCTTTGTGACCTCATTTAGAGTTTTCTTGATAAAGATATTGAAGTGGTTTGCCACTAGGTCATCAAGTTTCCAATTCTCCAAATTTCTTTCTCTAGCTCATTTTACAGATAAGGAACTGAGGCAGTGATGTGGCTAGGCTCACATAACTAGGAAGTGTCTGAGGCCAGATTTGAACTCAGAAATATGATTCTTTCTTACTCTTGACCTGGAGCTCTATCCACTGTACCACCTAGCTGACTTATACAGAGAATGCAAGATCCCATTGTATTTATATATTATTTTGTATATACTAAGCACATAATAAAAGTGTTTTCATTTATTCATTTAGTCTTGACACAGGGCACAGCTTTCCAGGCACTCTATAACACTGTCTTTCACCTTAGT
This sequence comes from Gracilinanus agilis, assembly GCF_016433145.1. Lineage (NCBI taxonomy): Eukaryota > Metazoa > Chordata > Mammalia > Didelphimorphia > Didelphidae > Gracilinanus > Gracilinanus agilis. The sequence continues at coordinate 528,601,420 of NC_058132.1, forward strand.
GAATTAGTTGAATTTAATAAACACATAATAAAAATGCTGGGTTGATTTGCTGTTCACTGAATTGAAGATGATGACATAGGTATCTTCCCATTACTGATAAGTGATATAATATTCCTCTTTGTCTTAAGAAATGAGATTAAAGTCCTTTCTCATCTTTGAACATTTTCAAGATGGCCATACCATACACAATATCATTAATTTTGTTCTTTAGAAACAAAACATTAGGTGAAACAATTCAGGGAAATTAAAGGATCCAACCTTGAAGGAGTTCATTGACTATCTCGGGACTTTACTGACCATCTGATTTGGATCTTGGGTGATCAGAGAAAGATTTTAGAACAGAGTTGGGGCACCTTATGTAAGTCTTAGTTATAAAACACTAAGTGTGAAACAGGATAGCCTTATATGCTCTCAAGAATGTGTCTGTACTTAACAGGATCCTATTAGGGTCGCCTATTATCTGCATTTTACAAATATGAGCTTTAGAAGCTATCAGATATAGTAGAGAAAGCATAAATCATTTGGGGGGAATAATTTATTTTCCTTTCAATGCTATTCTGTCACATTTTTATCTCTATAAATACTATTTCCCTAACTTTTCCAGGATCAAGTGAATATTATTAATCATAATGTTATATAAGGTATAAAAAGATTATTTTTTAAAAAATTTGCTATCTATAACATAAAATGAACTTAGAGACTAGCATATTGGAAAAATGATGAACTTGTAGTAAGAAAGCCTGGATATGAATCCCATCTCAGGCATTTATTAGCTGTGTGAGCTCAAGCAAGTCATTCATTGCAGGGCTCATTTCTTCATCTACAGTATGAGAATATTGGACTAGGTCAACTCTAAGTTTTCTCCCAGATATGAAATTCCATGATTCTGTGATCAAGTATGGTTCTATTTGAAGGCTTATTGAGGAATAAAGTGGGAAAATGGAGGTTGTGTTCTTTTGCTTTTTTTTTTTTTTTAGATTGGGATTGAGTAGCTGAGATTCCATTGGAATAGATAAATCCCTAGTGGGCAAATTTTCTCTACCAATATAGGTGAATACTACTTCGGAAACTCTTAATCTTATAGAGTTATTTGGGGGCCCTGAACAATTAAGGGGACTTATCCAGTCACACAGCTAGTTTTGAGTCAGAAGGAGATCTTGAAGTTATGTATTCCTGACTCTGTACCTGAATCTCCATTATATTTTTCTTTTTTTTTTTATAATATCATAGCCAAAAGAAGGGAGGAGCGACCAGAAAAAAAATGTCAAGAGGAAACTTCCAGACCATACACTACCTAATATTGATATATACTTTAGACAAATGAAATAGCTATTTAACAGCCCTTTAAAGTTTGAGAATCACTTTACATATATTAACATCTTGAAAATGCAAGAGGAGGGAGAGGATCAGATTTGGAGTAAGAAGGCTGAGGTTCAAATTCTGACTCTATGACTTAGTATCTGTGTGATCTCTGATAAGTTATTCAGCCTCTCCAGGACTTAGTTTCCTCATCCTTAAAATGAGAGAATTGGAGTAGATGGCTCCTGAAATCTTTCTAGTTCTAAATCTATGATTCTTGGATCCTCATTTGTTCTTACAATCACATATAAATCAAATGTTAAACCAATTTCATGAACTATAATTGCATTTAATATAATGCCATTTCTTTCCCTCAAATAAAGTCTTTTATCTTTAAATTGAATGTGTTCTTGTCTTCTTTCATCAATTCTCCTTTTTTCTTTTCTCTCTCTTTTTTTTGGAGACAGATTTTAAAGTAAAACACTTCACAATACACTCCTGAAGAATAACCTATCTCTAAAGCTCTGGGGCTATATTTGGTCAATAATACTTTTGTCTAATACATTTCCATAGATTTTGCAAAGGTATGAAGTAAAAGTAAGAAAGTCATATCAAAAACAGAGTGCTTTTTTTTCTGATGGTAGAAAACATTAAAGGGAATATAATAAACCAAAGGAACAGTGTGGTACCACGGAGAGAGCCCAGGTCTTAGAGTCAGAGTATGATCTTTCACATATCTACTCTATTCTTTATTGCCTGGGTGGCCATAAGGAAAATCACTAAACTTACTGTGTCATAGTGTCCTTATCCCTAAAATTAGGGAGCTGAACTAGATACTTTATAAACTCCCTCTCAGTTCTAAATCTATAATCCTATAACTACTACAACAATCTCTTTCACCTCTTCCCTCTTTCTACAGGCATACTCACTATCTGAGTTCATGTTCTCATCTCTTCTTGTCTAAAGTGTTACGATAGCCTTATAATGGGACTCTCTACCTCCAGTCTTGCACGTTTCCAAACTATCCAACAGAAAACTGCCAAAATAGCATGTCTATTGCATAAATATGTTCTTGTCATCTCCTCTAAAACTTTCAGTTTATTATTATTTAGTCATATCTGACTTTTTGACTCCATTTGGGGTTTTCTTGGCAAATATATTAGAATTGTTTGCCATTTCTTTCTCCAAATAGTTTTACAGATAAGGAAATAGAAGGAAACCATGTTAAGTGACTTGCATAGCATCACTAAAAGTGATGGAGGACAGATTTGAACTGAAGTCTTTTTGACTCTAGCCTGGACAATGTAGGTGCCCTGAAGTTGGGTATATCTGTGTATTTTATGCGTGAATAATATGTAATAAGGCTTTTGTGTATATAACTATATACACATACACATAAAAATATTTTATATATGTATATATACTTATTGCTATTTATAGTATAATAATTTTTCATTTTTCTTTCTAGCTTAAAAATCATTTTTACCGAATAAAAATATATTAAAAACATTTTTGTTGTTCATTTGTTTTGAATTGGGTCCCATTCTTTTTGATTCCATTTGGAGTTTTCTTGGCAGAAATACTAGAGTGGTTTGCCATTTCTTACTCCAGCTCATTTTATATATTAAGAAATTAAGGCTAACAGGATAAAGTGACTTGCCCAGGGTCACATGGCTAGTAAGTATTGGAGGCAAGATTTGAATTCAGGAAGATTAGTCTTCCTGACTCCTGGACTGGCACTCTATCTACTGCACAACCTAGCTGGCTCTAAAACTTTTAGTAGCTCTCTATTTCTACTAGGCTCTAATACAAACTTTTTAACCTTGCTTTCAAGAATCTCCACAATGTGCTGATCATCTACCTTTTCCAGCTAACCTTATTTTCCTTCCCTATATGTATTCTATAATTCGAACAAATTGAACTACTAGACATTTCTTAATCTCTTTAGGTGCTCTCCCATTTTCATGCATTTGTATAAGCATTCCACATAGAACTCACCTTTTCCTATTTAATTTCATAAAATCTCTCTCTCTCTCTCTCTCTCTCTCTCTCTCTCTCTCTCTCTCTCTCTCTCTCTCTCTCTCTCTGCCATCTTATTCATGAAAACTCTTTCCTGATCCTTTTGGCTGAAAATGATCTTTTTTCCTCAATATTTATAGAGAAAACATTTTCTGGATTACTCCTTTGTCCTCACATTCAATCCTTCATCCTATATTTCATCCATTAAACTGTGAGTTCCTTTAGAGCAGAGGCTAGTGTTTGAGATTTTGGGGGACTCTCTTAGCACAAGATCTAAGACATAATACATGTTTATTAAATACTTGTTTACAGGTTGATTAGAAGATCCTCAGGGTCAGAGATTATATAATTTTTCTTTTTTAAAACATTCCTTGTCCACAATAGGTATTTGAGAAACATTTCATGAATTGACTTTATTAGATGGTTCTCTATACTCTTGTTTTCCTCTGTTCATTTTTAAAAAAATAACATTTTAATAGAATTTATTACTAGGTATCTCAGATGTTCTCTTCCCTCCCAGTGCCATAGAGGTATCATCTGTCAATAAGATATGCATATATAAATTGTTCCTTTTTTGTTTCTACTTTGGAAGTAGATATTCTTGAGTTATTCCTCAATTATTAATTCTGTATCTATATACAATGTTCTCCTCCTATTCTTTTCACTCCATTATTTTGTGTAAGTCTTTCAAAGTTTAAATAAAATTAATCTGCTTGTCATTTCCTGTGATGTAGTAGTATTCTGTCACAATCCTATGCCACAACTTGTTCAGTCATTCCTCAATGGATGGGCGTCCCTTCAATTTCCATTATTTTGCCACTACAAAGAGAGCTGTTATAAATAATTTGAAACATAGAAATTCTTTTCCTTTTTCCCAGCTCTCCTTGGGAAACAGATCTAGCAATGTCATTGCTGGGTCTAAGAGTATACACAGTTTTATAATTCTCTGGGCACAATTCCAAATTGCTCTCCAAACTTCTTTTCAATTGTACTTGCAGATGTTGTATAATATATATATCTCCTAAATTCATTGTGGGTAGGGATTATGTAATTGTTTGTGTTTTTATCCAAAGGGCTTCCACATGGCTTGGCGCATAGTAGGTGCTCAAGAAATACTCAATAACTGATTGACTTCAGAGTTGTTGATTGCATCTTTTTGGCAGAGGGATCTCTGAGGTCTCAGAACTAAGACTATCAAAACTTTCTTCCAAAATAATAATTATATGCACAGATGAATCAATTGCCAGCCATACCCAGAAGCAGAGGCTTCTCTTTCCTTATAATTCTAATTTGTCCCTTCTCAAATCCAATGGGTAATTTGTACCTTATTTATGTAATGGGAAGTGTAAGCAGGGGAATTCCTCTTTCTATCAGTTAATGTATATCTCATAGAGTATGCTCAGAGCTGGGTCCTTTCTCCTTGGAGCTTTGTCCATCTTGTCACTTTTGTCCCTGGTCCTATTCCAGTGTGCACCTGGGCTAGCTCAGTGCTGAAAGACATGGTGTTTTGAGGGGATGATATAATCCCTTGGAGTTTCTGAAGTAGAGAAGGGAAGTACTTTAGAAAGAACTGGTCATTGAACCAGGAAGAACCTTCTATGTAATAGACTTTAAAAAAATTATAAAACTCTTATCTTCTGTCTTAGAATTAATCCCGAGGACAGGTTCCAAAGCAGAAGAGCAGTAGGTCTAGGTGATTGGAGTTAAGTGACTTGTCCAGGGTCACATAGCTAGGAAATGTATGAAGTCAGATTTGAACCTAGGACCTTTATGCTCTAGTCCTGGGTATCTATCTACTGAGCCACCTAGCTATCCCACAATAGATCTTCAAAGGAGTGATTGCCCATTGGTACACTCTCTTCCTTCCTTTTTCCAAACATATAAGAGATGTCTAAACATGTGGCACGTCACCCTTGCTCTGGGACTGTCTGTGAGGGATTAGGGAAGGGTAAAAATGGTGACTGTTCAACTGTGGCAACTAGAGCATGTGCTCATCCCAATGAACTTGATTTGGGGGTGGTATGTGTTACAGTCAGTGTTGTCTGCAGATGATAATGGGTGTTTGGGGGACCAACTCAAGCTTAACGTGAGGAGGAGGAGACAATGATGAGAACAAATACCTGACTAGCCTGTGTAAATATGTCTGAGATTATGGTTCTTAGGTTCCACTGCTCTCTAAAAGCCAGTGAGTACTACTTGGGGAAATGTAAAGTAACCTCAGACAAAAGCTGAAGGAACAGAATGAAAAATAATTTTAAAAGAAAGACAAAAATCACAAGAGATGAAATCCCTAATACCTTCAGAAATCAAATAATAGTGATTCATTAATTCTAGGAAAAGTGATCAATGAAAAAAATTTTATATATATATATACAGACAATAAATAATGAAAAGAAAAAATCCTGAATATATGTTTTATACATATTTTTAAATTTTATATATTTATTTATTATTTGTACGGGACTTCAACTCCCTAGGAAAAACTGAAAAGTCTAAGAGATTGGAAGGAGCTAACATTTCATCAAGAATTTATTTTTAAAACTGGAACAAAATAGAACCAGTGCACAGGCTTATCATTTTGACCTTTCAACTGGAAAGCATTCTGAAGTCAGCAGAGAGAAAACAGAAAGCTTGTAGAGGGAAACTCGTCCTGATATAATCAAAGATTAATAAAGAGGGAGTCACAGAACCAGAGAGATGGCAGAGGTTGAAAAGACCTCTGAGATCATCCAGTCCATTTTTCTGCTGCTTTCTATGGCATTAACCCTGAACAGATAGGAGGGTTCTAATAGAGAGAAATCTTCTTGCCAGGAGCGCTGGGTTGTTTGTTTGTTTTTTTCATTGTTATTGAATTATTAGTGACCTTGAGAAAGTCATTTAACTTTTTTCATCTTAGATTTCTCATCTCTATAAGGACACACTAGTGAAACTACAAGATATTAACATTATATTTTTCCCCTCAAACTTCTATTAGACAACAGTTTTTTCTCTCTGTATATTGAGACTAAGCAGTTTCAAACACTACTCTCATTTTCTGTATCAGAAATACTTTTGAAAACAATCAGGCTTAGAGTGTTTTTTTCTTGCCTCTTTCTTTTTTTAAATTTTCTTTGAAGAAACAACAATAGTGGCTAAAATTAGCATTGTTCATGTAGCAAATTTTAAAGACTAAAATATTTAGATGAGGAGCATGGCTTGTGTGTTGAAGACCTCATTATTTTAGGATGTGCGTTATTGTGAATGAATGTTGAATAAGAATTCTCCTTTAGAATATTCTTAATTAGTTTACAGATGGTACAGGGTTTGTGGGTGTGGGTGTAATTGAGGATTAACTCTAACCGATTTTAGTCATTTCTACTGCTTTTTCTACTATTATTTGCATTAGAGGGCAATAGAAATTTAGTACTATTTATTTTTATCAACTCTTTTAAAGGACTGTTCTTGCTGTTGGGGAAACCATTTGAAAATTTACAAAATGCCAACTTTAGCTCAAGCAGAGTTGGATATTTGGAAAGAGCAAAAATGAAAAATTTGTGTTTCTCTTACAGTTAAGTTCTTCCTGCTTCAATATTTGTACATTTTATTTCCATTCCATAGTAAGCATTTATTAAGTGCCTACTAAGTTGAAGGTACTGAACTGTGTTAGGTTTCATAAACATAGTTTCATAGATTTAGGACTATATCTTTCAATCCCCTTGACAATAGCCCCTGTTCTCTTCTACTTTACTCTAGTATCCATGAAATAATGGCCCTTCTCTTTGTCAAAGAAAAGCTTTAATATGTTTTTGATTCTAGAATTTTCATCTGATTCTTCTTACAATAATTAATCTCCTCTCCGTTTCTGATCCTCAACCTCTGCCTACCTACTGTTCTACCAACTACAAATATATCTAAGTTTCTACTATCCTAAAAACAAAAGACAAAAAAATATTCCAAATACTAAAATCCAGATGTCTTTTGTCTTTTCAAACTACCAGCCTGTACATCCTCTGTTTCTTAGCATGTCTCCTCTTGGTGTCTCTACTTCCTCTCTTCTTACTTCTAGTTGATTTGTGGTCTAGCTTCTGGTCATGCCACTGAAGCCATTCTCTCTGTATCTACCAATAAAATCTTAATTGCCAAATTTAATAATTTCTTCATGACTCCTCTGAAGTATTTGACACTATTGACCACTCTCTCCTCTTAAATACTTTTTCCTCTTTGGGAGTTCATAACATGTCTCTTTAATTTTCCTCCTACCTATATTTCAGTCTCTTTTGCTGGTTCATCATCTGGATCACAGTACCTAACTTTAAATATACCTCAAGATTCTGTCCTGGGGCCTCTTCCCTTTTCTCTCTTTACTATCTCAAGTGGTAACCTCCTTGACTTCCCAAAGCCCAATTATCATCTCTATGCAGATGACTTACATTTATATATCTAGGCTTAGTTTTTCTCTAAGCTTTAGTTCCACATCACCAGTTGTCTACTGGGTATTTCAAAATGAATGCCCCTTGGGCATGTCAAACTCAATGTGTTTGAAGCATAACTTTGCCTCTAACCCATCCTTCTTATTAAGTTCCCTATTTACTCTCAAGGGCATCACTATTCTTTTAGCTATCCAGGTTTGTTATCATAATATTATCCTCTACTTCTTACTCTCTCATCCAATCAGATGTGACATTGTGACATTTCTTCCTCTTACAAATGTTCTGTTTATTCCCCTTAGACTAAAACCATCTTAGTTCAGGTTCTCATCTCCTTTTTGTCTAAACTATTATAATATCTCCTATTTGTTCTCTCTGCCTGAGGTATAACAGATTAATTCTTCTTCAGAGTTGTCAAAATGATCTCCTAAAGCATAAATCTAACTATATTACTCCTTTGTTTTCTTCAGTTTGTTCATTTTTATTGTTATGCAAAACACACTTCCATACTGGTCATTGTTGTAAGAGCAAACTCATTCATAAACAGAACCCCTAAATAAAATCATAAATATGCTGATGTGAAAGAGAACTCCAACAGTTCTTTCTCTGGAGGTGGATAGTATTCTCCATCATTAGTCTTTCAGGATTGTCTCAGATCAGTACATTGCTGAGAGTTGCCAAGTTTTCACAGATGATCATTATCCAATATTGCTGTTATTATGTACAAGGTTCTCCCAATTCTTCTTATTATCACTCCCTTTTTAAAGAAACTCCAGTTGCTTTCTAGCATCTCTAGAATCAACTATGAAGCTTTCTTTGGAACATTAATATTGAACTGTATTATTTATTAGTACAATATCTATGGGAAATCATTTCCCCCTTAGCCTTCCAAGGTCAGGCTGAAACAAACTGCTTCCAGGCTAAAGTTGCTCCCAGCCTCACAAGCAATCAAACTGGACTGGGACTTTTTGTCTTTTGATAAGACCTTGCAAGGACTAAAGGCAGGACTCATCAACTGTGGTAAATTCTGAGCCATTTAAAACTGACTCATGATGAGGTCTATCTGCTAAGATTCTCCTTATTTAGACAAAGACCCTTGTGATGAAGTAAAAAAGGAAGAGTTAGGTCTCTAAGTTCACTTTCTCATGATCTATTTACCAATTAGAGATTCTTGAGAATTTCAAGGAAGAGACTGAATAATGAGCTCCCAAACTGTATTTAAACATTGAAGGAATTTACAGGTCTTTGATTGTTGAGAGAATCATAAACCACCATTTTGTTAGTTAAATGCTGGCCTAATCAATGATATTCTTTTTTTCCCTTTTTTAAAAATTTAGAATATTTTTCCATGGTTATACGATTCATCATCCCCCCACCCTGCTACTTCCTCCCCCATCCTGAATCCAACAAGCAGTTGCACTGGGTTATACATGTATCATATCAATGGTGGTCTTCCCCAATAATCAGTCTTTCAAATATTTTTAATTGTAATACTTCTAGCTTTCAAAGATCTTCATAACATATCCCCAATTTAACTTTCCTCTTCTCTGGAACTTCTACATCTCTGATTGCTGAAGATTCTATAACAAAAAACAAAACTTTCCCTGTCTTTAAAGAGTTTATATTCTTCAAAAAAAATCTTATGTAAGCAAATGTTTTTTTGTAAATTTAATCAATCCCTAAAACTTAGCAGTCTACAGTTTCCATCTGTTCCTCAATAAAAGTCAAAGTTTCATGTGCCAATTCCTTTAGCACATATCAGCAATTGGAAAAGAGCCATGCAAAGGTATAGGTATTAATGTCCTCACTTTTCTCTTTTCCCTAATCTTCTTTTATGGATCTGTAAATTTCAAAAAGTCCAAAGTTTTTTTTTAAAATAGGGTCCCTGGAATAGTGGAGAAGAGAAGAAAGAAGGAAAAAAAGAAACAGTGTTGTGGAATGATATCATCTTTGTCAACCATACAATCAAGTTGTCAGTATGGTTTTCAGTTCTGCCTTACAAAAGCCAAATTTAGCAAGTACTAATTATCCAGAACCTTGTGGGGATAAAGAACAGGTTGGTGTATCAGAGAAATGCACAGAATTCTCCTGGATAGGAATAGTCTTTATTAAGGGCAGGGAGCCAGTAAATTTCTTCATGAATAAGCATTCTAGTTAGTTTTGTACATATCACAGGAAATAGGCACTTGCAGAATATAGAGTAAGAATGTGACGTTGTTGGAGAATGGGTCAAGAGGACAGGGCAATACAATTCTGAATCTCATTTTGTTCTCCTAAAATTCATTCTCTTATTGTACAGATGATAGAGAATTCATATCTAAAACAATAAAAATATGATGTATTTATACATATATATCTGCCTACATGTACAAATATATGTAATATATACACATATTTTGGGGGGATGCAAAGCAGTAGAAAACCATAATGCATTTTATCATCCATATATGTATTAGCATATATGTAATATAAAATATGTATATGTACACATGTAGATATTATATATGTATGTATGTATGATCCAGGATAGTCTACCACTACAACCTGTACTCATATTTGGTGTTTGGGTCCCCAAATAACAGTTGCTACTTAAGATTCTAGGAATAACTTACAGTTTTATTCTTGTTCAAACATTTCTGACACTTAATGACCCCATTTGGTGTGTTCTTGGCAAAGATACTAAAGGGGTTTGCTACTTCCTTTTCCATCTCATTTTGCAGATGAAAAAATTGAGGCAAGCAGGATTCAGTGACTTGCCTATTAAGTGTGTGAAACCTGATTTGAACTCATGTCTTCCTGAATCCAAGCTCAGTGCTCTATCCACAGTGCTCTATCCACTGTGCTCATCAGTTTCCCTATAGTTGTTTTTTTTAACCCTTACTTTCTATCTTAGAATCAATACCAACTATCAGTTTGAAGGCAGAAGCGCAGTAAGGACTAGGCAATGGGGCTTAAGTGACTTGTCCAGGGTCACATACTAGGAAGTGCCTAAGGTCAAATTTGAACTCAGGACCTCTGGCCTCCAGGCCTGGCTCTTGACCCACTGAACCACTTAGCTGCCCTTGCCCTATAGAATTGTACTCTTACTATTATAGCATGAGCTTCCACCAATATGTTTCACATCTACAGTCAAATTAATGGCTCTTGCTAAGGCTAGTTAGCTCTTACAAAACTTTTATATTCAAATGCTATAATAAGAACAGTAATTTTAAAAATTCTCCCCATAAGCCTAGGGCACACCCTTCCACATATCCATAGTATCCATAAGCAGAGCGGGCTCTAACTTAGAATTTGGAAGTGAGGTACCATGTTGAATACTTGTGATGCCAAGAAGAGAAATCCCTTCCCCATCTTTATGTCTTTTTATATAGGAGTACTTCTCCACGATTGCTTTTAGCTCTTGAACTTGAAATATTGAGTGGCTTGATTTTATTATAAAACCCAAAGGATGTGAATGATTCTCTCAAAAAATCATTAGTTATTTCCCATATAGTATCACTGGCCTTCATTCAATGGCTAAGAGCCTATAAACTTCTCAAGTTGATAAAAGTTTCCTAAACCTTATGGCAATATTTTAGAAAAAATCTTTTTAGCAAAATTAAAAATTCAACATGGATTCTGAGTTCAAATATGGTGTCAGACACTTACCAGCTGTGTGACCTTGGGCAAGACACTTATAACCCCCATTGCCTAGCCCTTACTACTCCTCTGCCTTGGAACCATTACACAATATTGATTCTAAGATTGAAGGTAAGGTTTTTTTTTTTAAGTACAACATGGTTATTTTTATTCAGCTTACCACACTATAACAAATCTAAAAAGGACAATTTAAAATTAAATTCTCTAAATATTACATGTATGTGGGATGCATATTTCACATTTTATTGAGAGGAGGAATTTTAGTGAAGCAAAATTACAATACAAAAGAAATAATCCTATATGCATACTCTTGGTTTTTTTTATTAATTTCAAGAAAACATTGTTCTAGATGTTTTTTTCTTAAATTTATAATTTGTCATATAAGTATACATTTATTTTTGACAAGAACTTAGAAGACTTAGAATCTGTCTTCACTGCCCACTGTCTCTCTCTGTTCCTTAAAAAGGAGTAAATAAGGATCAGGCTTATATTTTTATTGCAAAGTTGGCATGAACATTTATTTTTTATAGTAATGACACTTAAATTTAAAAAAAATATATCTTTATGTGTTAGGCATGCAGAGCATTTTAAAGACAACTGTCTCATTTTATATCTCATTTATCAGCATTTCATCCTTGAGAGGCAGATAAATGCCAAGGAGTAGAATCTTTATTTTAAAGTAAAAACAAAAAGCTTCTGAAAGATGAAGAGGTAATTTGACCTACTCAAGGTCACAAAGTATTCCAAATGATTGCCTAAGAAAAGAGTCCCAAAATCATGGCTTCTTTTCCTCTTGTTATGAACCACAGAAGTAAAAGATATTGATCCCCAAGTAAATCAATCAATCAACAAGCATTTTTTAAAGAACTTGTAGTATGCCAGACACTGCACTAACCACTGGAGATACAAAGGAAGACTAAACTAGTGTCAGCTCTCAAGGAATTTCATTCTAATGGGTTTGTTTAAATAACTCAGTATATAAAAGATCTAAATGGAATTGATGGAAAGCAATCTGAAAGTAAGGCACTAGAGCTAAGGGAACAGGTTAAAGCCTCCTGCAGAAGAGAGATTTGAGCTGGGTCTTGAAGGAATCTTGGGAAACTAAGAGGTCAGAGACAGAGAATTGCATGCATGCAATTCAAAGGTAGTAAGGTAGGAAATGTAGTGCCACCATGTTTGAGGAACAACCAGTAGGACCATGTAGCTGAAATCACAGATTATGTGGAAGGAAGTAAAGTTGGATGAAATTAGAAAACTGGGAAGTAGCCAGGTTATGAGATACTCTGAATGACTAGAAGAGATAATAATTGATACTAAAGGCCATATGGAGCAACTAAAGCTGCTTGAGCAGGGGATTGGCATGATCATATCTTGGTATCTGAATGGAGAATGGATTGTAATGGAGAAAGATTTGAGAAAGAGAGACCAGTTAGGGGTCTACTTGAAACAGTGTAGGTAAAAGGTCATCCAAGTCTTATGTTTTGGCTGAAATCTTAAATGACTAAAGAAACAAGTGTCTTCCTCATTCAGGAAGTTGGTGAACTAGGGAAATCTAGGGGGGTCCAGTTTGGCTAAAAAATGGAAATATATCACAGTTCAGAATTGTAGAGGTCGACCTGGGGCATGAAATTTGTGTATAAGACTTAGAAGTATGTCCTGAAATAGACATAAACTCCTATAAAACCTAGAACTGGGTTGGCCCTATTACCAGTTCTAAGACCTTAATTGGTTTGGTCTAGCGTACAACCTGTAAAGGCTAAGGATTGGGCCAAGTTCCTTCTACCTCTAAGACTTTTGTAAAAATCATCCTAGAACTGGGGAATAGGAAGGAAACTAAGGTGTCTATCAGATGTATCAGACTAATTCATGGCTGGCTTTCACTTATGCTTGGATAAGGGATGAATCCTAAGATTGCCTAGTGGATATTAAGGTCCTTAAAATTGTTCGTTGAATTGAATATAAAAAACTGTGAAGGGAAATCTAATAATTAATAATGGTAATTTACATATTCACAGGATTTGCAAAGTATTATTTTCATAACAGTCTTGCAAAATAATTAGTGCATGTGTTTTTATCCCCAGTTTATATATAAGAAGACTGTTGTTCAGAGAGAAGTGATTACTTAGTAGTCATACAGATAATAAATGCTGGAGAATGGACTCAAACCCAAGTCCCTTTCTTGGTTTACCATGCTCTTTTGTTTCTATATGAGGCAACTAGGTGGTCCAGGAGATAGAGAGCTGGGGCTAGAGTTGGGAAGAACAAAGTTCAAATAAAACCTCAGATACTAACTAGTAGTGTGACCTTGGGCAAGTAACTTAACCCTGTTAACTTTATTTTCCTCATCTGTAAAGTGAACTGGAGAAGGAAATGGCAAACTACTCAAGTGTCTTTGCCAAGAGAACCCCAAATAGCATCACAAAGATTAAGATATGACTGAACAATAACAAGAACACTATTTCTAATATACAGGACATTAAAAACTCTATAATTTTCCCTTTTTGCTTTGTATTTAATTTTCTATTATCTTTACACTAGTAACTACTAATAAAACTTTCAGGAGATTTAAAAAAGTTGTATGAGTATTATTAGGTCTTTTCTAGTTATTTTACATAAGTAACAGGCAGTGCCTCCAAGCTACTGTTTAAATGAGAACAAAACTGGCCTCTTCTGGGGGCAGGTTTCAATTCTGCTGTCTTTGCTTCATAATTTGTTTAGTTCAACACAATTCTTTAGTTCTTCCCTACTGCCAACAGAGAGACACGGATCAATGGAATCCCTTCCAAAGGGAATCTTTAACTATGGCTTGTACAGCCTTCAGCAGAATGCATTGGTGTAGCATTCAACGAGTTGCTGTTGGTTTTTTTTTGTTTTTTTTCTTATTATATCAGCACCTAGGGTTCCTATGACTTTCTTATGAAATACCAGCCTTGAGAAAATATCTTGAGGATCAATGGAAGTTACTTGGACCTTTCAATGCAGCTGTGGAAGTTGACAGTTTCCTGGACCCAAACATTAATGAGCAGGCAAAAAACGAATCAACATGATTTAAACAAATGAACCATATATGGTGATATCCCACTGCTATAACAAAGCATCTTCCATTTATGTATAATCATTTACTTTTTTTGTCATATGAAACAGTGAAGAGGAGGATTTCAGAGAAAACTGAGAATACTGGCATGAATTGATACAGGAGGAAGTGAGCAGAAGCAGGAGGTCAATTTATAGGATAACATTGTAAAATTGAATAACTTAGAAAGATATAAGAACTTTGATCAATGCAATGACCAAATATAATTTTAGAGAACAAATGGTAAAGAACGTTAATCAATTCTTAAAAAAGAGTTAGTCTACTCAGGAGGCAGGGAGCAGCATGAAATGTATTTTGGATATGGCCGGTGCAGGATTTGTTTTGCTTTACTATGTGTAAAGCATTCCATTTATTTATTTATTTGAGGATTTCATTTATTTATTTTCTCCTCATTTGAAGAGGGGGACATGGAATGGGGATACAAGAGAATGAAACAAATGCTGTTCATTGAAAGAAAATTAATTGTGTGCCTAAAAATAGAATGTGGGAAGGGAGAAAGGCAAAGATCTCCCAATTCCTATCATACCAAGTCTATCTGAGCTATGTTTCACACTGTTTAATTCAGTGATAATCTTTCCTATTGAAGGACAGACAAGCAGACAGATCAGATCACCAGCACTGTCTACTGTTGTACTCTCTTGGCTTCCTGCTGTGTCATAAAAGGAAAATGATAGCTGATTAATCATTTATCCTAGCTCCACGACTTCCCTTTTTCCAGTTAATGCCTACACCCATTGTTCTTTACTTCAAAGTCCCCGGAATCTAGATTTCAGCAGGTCTGGTCTGTGAACTTCGAGAGGAAAAAAATAAATTCTAAATTTCATTAACCTTTGGTTTCCTATACAGCCCTAAGTATCTTACTTTATATGTTTGATAACAATATATAAAATGGAGATTCATAGACTACCAAAATGGTCTATGACATTGAAAAGGTTAAGAATCCCTGACCTATTAATTTGTTCTTCCACTTTCTCACTATGCTGATAGCTGACTGTGATTTCTATCTTGCCTGAGGACCAGCTATAGTCATGAATCCCACCTATTAAATGTCCTCTCAGCTTTTTTGAGAGATGTAACAGCTGTATACCCATGGCAATTTGGGTACTTCCTTCAAATAGTCTTGGTTAAAAAAGTGTTGGAATCTGTGGCCCTTTCTGCAAAGGATCTAGTTAGACAGGAACTCATGTAAAAGGCTGGATACTAGTAGCAGAAGCAAACACATGGGATAGAAAGAAAGAGAAATGAATGGGGGAAAAGTCCATTCATGCATAGTCACGTTAAAATGGAACACAGGGATGCTAGGAATATTGAGTTTTCATTTATGATTTTTACAGCCTTCAGCAGAAGAGATTGGCATAACATCCAACAGGTTTCAGTTGTTTTTTTCCTTACATTACAGTAGCACCTGCAGTCCCCGTGGCTTTTTCATGATGTGCCAGCCTTGAGAAAACACCTCAGGGAGCAATGGGTGACGCATGCTACCAGGGCCCTTCAGGGTGGCTGTGGTAATTAACAAGGTAAATGAGGCTATTTAAAGCTGTAACTTAAAGCTCAACATACACACCTGTCCTAACTGCCATCTCAGATGGCACGTTTCACGGGTGAAGCTTAGAAGAGCTTTTTCTTCCTAATAAGGGCTTTATGTGAAAAGCGAGGCTCTTTCTAGTTTAATTTTTGACTGTTATCCCAGAAGACAGAAACTTTGAATTCTCTCTCCTTCTTTTTATAGGTTTTGTGTTATTTAGAACTATATGGAACTTTAAAGATCTATCTAAAGTGTTTTTTTTTTTTTTTTGGTCTTGCTTTGCTTGTCTTATCATCTATCTCTTTGGAAGTTTGGCGAAACCTATGGATCCCTTCTTAGATTAATTTTTGTTGCCACTATTTACAATAGAAAGAAAAACTAAATTTAAGTTAGATATTAGTAAAAATGATTATATTATTTTTTCCTATCTAAGTTTATTCCCTGGCCCTCAAAAAAAACTTTGCATGGACAGACCGATGGATGGATGGATGGATGGATAAAGATAGAGAGAGAGAGAGAGAAAGAGAGAGAGAGAGAAATGGATGGATAGACAGATGGTCAGACAGAAATATAGATAGGGTAGATAGATAGGGTGATAGATACATATATAGATAGATACATAGATAATTTATTCAGTACTTACTAATTATTAAGTAACAGAAACTGCAGATGTAGTCAATTTATTTTTAACAAATGTAAATACTTTTGCAAGAAGCCATATTGGGCCAGGATAGTTGCCAGTTACTGAGGTTGGAATGCAGAATGCAGGGGTGGCATGAGCAGGCATGAGACCAAAATGTCTGTTAAGAGCTCCCTATAAATTGAGGCTGATTTCTATTCTCAGGGTCTCAGTCTGGAGAATGATGAGAGGGTAGGCATTTCAAAATTGTTTCTAAGCTAAGGTTAACTTACACCTCATAGGAATAGTTACCTAGGCTCATTGCTCATCCAGTGCTATTAGCATCCATTCCTATACATTATCAATAAGATACAACTTTCTAAACTTCAACAAGAAGATAAATATTGAAGGTCAACTCTGGTTAGCCAAGCCAACTTGAACTGAGCTAGAACATCCAGCAACTAAAGTCAGGGCTTTAGGACTGACTAAGGCAACTAGCCTGGCAAGTTCAGTGAATTGGCTTCACCTGAAAACTCCTGAAGATTTATTATAGGCTTAGTTAGTTAAACAAGGTTCTAGAATTCATTCCCAATCCCTCTTTCCTCTTTATTTCAACCCATCCTTTTCTTATCCTTCTTTACCTTCATTAAATAAGTTAAAAAGAGAGGAGCCTGTATAGACCTGATCAGTGTTGAAGATTCTTAGTGGAAGGGTGTCAGGCAAAACATTTCCTTTCCTTCATCAAGCTCATTCAAGTGATTATTGATCTTCTATCATCAGGATCAACATCACAACCAACAAATCACAGTCAGTTATAACATCTTTAATAATCTGAGTTTGCTAATAGTCATTACATCTAAAAAACTGAATTTTCTTACTACTGACAGCTGGGGACGAATCTTTTATTTTCTCATTGGTCAGTTGTGAAGGAGGAATCAGCCAAGTGGTGGAGCCTATCAGCTGGTTTAACACAAACAACACTCAGCTTCAGGATGACTAGATGCTACTTAAAGCAACATCATTTAGCTGTGTTAAACCACCTAGATAAACCACCTAGATAAACATAACCTCCTTTACATAAATAAGGAAACTGAAATCAAAGAAGAATTGGCTTTCCTAAGGTCACAGAGGAACTTAGTAGCAATCAGAATTCAAACTCAAGTCCTTAGATTGCAAATCCAATGCTATTTCCATTAATACAATCAATTCTTCAGTTTCCTTTTGTAGCATATAGAAATCATGAGAGCTACTACTTAGAAATGTTATAGAGAGGGAATGATTAGCCATCATCTTTAATTGTCTTCATTCTTCCTGAAAAAAATAACTATAAGTACATTCTCTTGTTTACCTAATTATAATTTAAAAGGACAATTGGATAATTCTCTCCTTTATACTAAGGCATTTGTGAGCCATAAGCAAAGAAGGAGAAAGAAGAGTACACTTTGAGCCCCTCCCTCACATTCTTTCATAGTTCATTTTTGCTCCAAACTCCTTTCATTTATTCTTTTCCAAGAGATGAGAAACACTGAGAAACATTGTAGTTGATGTATAATGATAAACAATCCTTTCTCTAAAGAATCCTATCAAACCAGAGTATATAGTTGAATTTTTCAATACTTACTGTCTAATGCACTCATACTCATATACTAGGACCCACAATTTTGTATTTAGATTTTTTCAGACTAACATATTTGACCGCAGAGTTAATATTATAGTAGTTTGAGTTAAACCCTACAAATTTATGTCCCTAACTTAATTACAATATTCATTTAAAAACTTTTGCTCAAATGATTTCAGAAAAACCTGAATTTACAGGAACTGATGCAAAGTGAGTGAGCAGAACCAGAACAACATTGTATTTGATAAGAGCAATGTCGTTTAAGGAACAAGTGTGAATGACCTAGCTATTCTCAGCAATACAGTGACCCAAAACAATACCAAAGACTCCTGATGAAAAATGTCATTTGTCTTCAGTGAAAGAACTGATAGCGTCTGAATGCAGACCAAAACATACTATATTTCACATATTTTTGGTCTCAGAGAGAAGTCTAGGGAGTGTGAAGGAGAGAGAGAGAGGAAGAGAATTGGGACTAAAATATTTTAAAAAATATTTTTTAAAATTTGTATATAATTAGGGAAAATAAAATATTTTAAAAATAATTGTTCTGCTTGAAAGAGAAAATGTTCTACTAAGATTTTCTACTTAAAAGAAAAGGATTTACTAATTGTCTAAGTAAAAGTTGTCAAAATGTAACAACAACAAAAAAAAGACAAAAGAAATGCAACCAAATGACCAAGATATTTAAAGGTTTTGGCTGAAGGATTAAAATCTTAATCCTTTAATATTTTCTAAACACTGAGCATGTTTTCTAAGGAATAAAAACAAAATGTTGAGAAGTAGTTGTCAATCTCAAAGCAGTCAATAATTGCATGGTCAGTTTCTAATGATCAGTGCTAATGGGGAAGAGAGAGATATGCAACAATCCCCAAAATAATTTAAATCAGACTTTTGGATAATTCATAGAATGTTTTAACAACACAATTGCCTTACACATGACATTTTCTTCACATGAATACAATATTAAAATTAATTTATAATCTTTGGTCATATACCAGTTGAGACGTGGAGAAATTAAATTGAAAGGCATTCTGAAATTACTTTAGGTAGAAGGAAAAGTTACACACCATAGAGACAATACTTGCATAAACAATAGGGATTATAATATTCTGATGGTAATGTAAAATTCCTTGAAGTCAAGATTCATTTCCTTGTTTCTTTTTTTTTTAAACCCTTATCTTCCATCTTAGAATCAATACTGTATATTGCTTCCAAGGCAGAAGAACAGCTAAGTGGGTAAGTGACTTGCCCAGGTTAACACAGCTAGGAATTGTCTGAGGCCGGACTTGAACCCAGATCCTCCTTTCTCTAGGTCTGAATCTCAATCCAGTGAACCACCCAGCTTCCCACTTTGTTATATCTTCATATCCCCAGTCTCTTAATTCCTAGAGCTTAAAAATGCTTGTTGAATTAGACTATTTGGAAGAACTACAAAAATAGGATAATTGCTATTGTCCTATTTCTTAAAAGATGCTTACAGAACGATTAATGAAAGAACATTTACATAAAGAAAGTCTAAGAATATAGACAGGATTTGTTAACTAAGTGCAAAAGAGGAATATGCAGCCTCAAGGAAATACACATAAAGTAAAGAAGGAATCAGAAATGAATTGAGTAATTAAGGCTGCATGGATTCAGTGAGGGAAGCAGGTACATTTTAGCTGACTTTTGAATTTGAGCTGGACATCGTCAAATCATGTTAAAGGACAAAAAAACCATTTGGTCTCAATTTGCAAGTTAAGTATTTGATACAAAGGGGACTTTTATGTCATTTAAACAGGAAACAACCACCACCCCCATCAATACAGATCTTAACTCCTCCAAATCTTTCCTTCTTGAATGATTCTTATTTATATTTCCCCATAAATCTTCCATAAAGGATTTTCTAGGTACATAGCAGCCTCCTCATTTTCTTATCATCTCAGGGGTTGTGTAATATCATTTTCTGATAAGAAAATGGAGATCAAATTGAGTGACAACCAACAGTTTGGAATTCACAACCTTACCCAAATGCCATGAGCCAAGGGGCAAAAGACAGTTTAACACTATAAAAACACGATTTAAAAAAAAAAAAAAAACACTATAAAAGGGCATGAGCTGAGGCAAACAGCCTCTCAGTTGTGATAAAGGGACCCTGAGTGGCTGGGTGGGTGGGTCAAGCAACCTGCTCTAGTTACTTGTATCCTGCTTAATTGATTACCACATTATCAACTACTGAATAGAGCTGTGAGATAAATACTAATTACCTGATTAGCAAGCTTAGGCTTCCCATTCTTACTCAGCTTAGGTCCTTATACCACCTGAGGACCTTGGACCATCTCTCTATCAGGCCCAGCCCAGAAGCACCATAAACCCATAACAGTTGCCATTTGGGTTAAATTGTATGCCATTTTTCCCTCTCACTACATGACCATCCAGTCTCCAGTCTTGATAATGTTTTCAGATCACTTTTCAGATCATTTTTCTATGAAAAATCATAGAGATCATAATGTCAGTTGCTAATACCCACCATGTCTCTTCCCATCACACTTCCTAGCTGTGTAACCCTAGACAAGTCACTTAATGCCTCTGTCCCTCAGTTTTATCATCTGTAAAATGATGATAATAATAGCATCTACCTCACAGAGGGCAGCTATGGTCTTCATTTCTGTGAGTTCAAATCTGGCCCCAGAAACTTACTAGCTGTGTGACCTCGGACACCTAACCCTATTTTCTTTAGTTTCTTCATCTGTAAAATGATCAAGAGAAGGAAATGGCAAATAATGGCAGATAATAGAGTCTATTATCTTTGCCAAAAAAAAAAACCTCAAATGGGGTTATGAAGAGTCAGACATGACTGAATAACAAAAATACTTGAAAGACTTATGAGAATGAAATGAGATAATACACACACACACACACACACACACACACACACACACACACACATATATATATATATAATATACATTCAGATATGTAGAGAAATATAACTTGGCCAACAGAGAAATAGGAGGGGAAGCAGAAAAGAGAAAGGGGAGAAGTTGATAAAAAGCACATATTAAAAGAGGTAAAGATTGGTAGCAAAATAGACTTTTGAGGAGTGGGTGTAAAACACAATTATACCTATAACTTTGTGAATAGTATGAGCTCAACCATAAGTTAGAAGTGGATCGCAGAATGGATCAGAAACCAGAATGCAACAATATGTTGTTTACAAGTGAGAGACTTAAAACAGAAAGACACACTAAAAATNATAATGGCAGATAATAGAGTCTATTATCTTTGCCAAAAAAAAAAAAACTCAAATGGGGTTATGAAGAGTCAGACATGACTGAATAACAAAAATACTTGAAAGACTTATGAGAATGAAATGAGATAATACACACACACACACACACACACACACACACACACACACACACACATATATATATATATATATATAATATACATATTATATATATACACACATACAATACTTTACAAACCTAAAACATATCCTCAGAGTGCTAGCTATTTGGAGTAATTTGCAGTTTTTATTTTCCTGAAATTCCATTGTTTTGTTTTATTTGAATGCAATTATTTCCTTCCCATACTCTATCCAACACACCATTTTAGTGGTAAGAGAAGCATTATAGAAAGCTGGGTTGAAGTCTTGCCTGTTAGACACACTGGCTGTGTGATCCTGAGCAAGTCTCATTTTTTCAGTATTCTAGGCAATTCCCTAAAGCTGTAAGTTGCAGCTCTAGGTTGTTTTTTTTCTTTTGTGTGTTTCTAATAATTATATTTAATACTTCCTTAGTGGCATGATTATGACTTTTTAAAAATTGTAGTTATATCTACATCAAGCTAACTTTAACTGTATACCTGAATCTCTGCAATAAAAACAGAGAAAGACAAGAGATACTTAGTGGGAACCATTTTGCATCAGCAGAAGTTTCTTAATTAGAGATTTCTCTATCCATATGAAATATTAGGTCTAATCCTTACCCTTAATCTTATCTTTTTTCCTTCACACATTCTGTGTTCTAGTCAAAGCAGATTTCATAAAGTGTTCCAATCTTGTCCTTCTTTGCCAGGATTCCTGTATTCAGGTAAGCAAAATGATCTCTCTACTGCCACCTTTTTGAAAAATTGTCCTACTTTCAAGGCTGCCATTCTAGCTTCTTAAATGAAGACTTCTCTGATACCTTCAGCTGTAATTGATTCCTTCTTCCTTAAATCTTTCATACTATTCTGTTCCTCTAATAAGGGCTTATCACATTGCAAAATGTATTAGAGTTAGGAACAGTTTTGTTTTCTTTGTCATACAAAACGGAAAATTTCCCAAAGGCTTATTCCATGTCTTGTTCCAGAATCTTAGCATATTGCTTTGCCCATCATAGGTGCTTAATTTATACGTTTGTTAAATTGAATGGAATTTTTGGAAATAATAATCATTGGTGTGTGTAGAAGGATTGAATAAACTAACATAAAGCTTTTTCAGACTTTAAAAGAGTATAAAAAATGTGACAATAAATGTGTCTGCTGTCATCATCTTATTATTCCCATTGTTTTGGATGGGTTCAAATAGAAACAGACCTAGGACAATTTGTTATCCTTCTTGTTATCCTATTTTTTTATATTCCATGCTCTGTATCAGTGATTCCCAAAGTGGGTGCAACTGCCCCCTGGTGGGTGCTGCAGAGATCCAGGGGAGCAGTGATGGCCAAAGGTGCATTTATCTTTCCTATTAATTGCTATTAAAATTTTAAAAAATTAATTTCCAGGGGTGCTAAGTAATAGTTTTTCTGGAAAGGGGGAGGTAGGCCAAAAAAGTTTGGGAACCACTGATTTATATGAATGTTTTGCTTAATAAATAATTGAATAAAAGTATTTGAGATGTTAGCATTTCCTACATAGACTAATAAAGGTATCCATGATACATCTTTAGTAAGCCAGAACTACATAAATGATATAAGTTTGATCTCCTTTGCAAGTTTCTAGATCTTGTAACATATTAATTCCAGGTAGCTTTATGAATATGAGCAGTTGCTATGGCAATATCTAGTAAAAACATTAATTCATTTTAATGTCACCTAAACAGACAAAAGTTTGTTCTCTAATCATGACCTGTTTCTTGTAGTTTATTGATTATGTTCTCTAAGATATTTTGAGTTCTAATTTTGGCATAAAGATTGACTGTTTGTCAGTTTATTAAAGTTAGTGAAGTTCTGGTGTATAATTCTAGCCCACAGCCCATATCTTGCTAAATTTTCAGTAAATGCTTTTGCAACTAAAAGTGATAATTTGTACAGCTTCTACTATGCACTTGCATAATCTACAGATCACTATTTTAAATTATTGGCATGGAAAAGGCAAGCTTTAAAGCATTCCCAGAAGATTATAACAATAGTTTAAATATAAAATGATGAAATTAGATTTTTCCTCATAGAAATTATGATCTGATTGAGTCTACCTATGAAAAATCAGTGGGATCTGATTTGCTAGATACTATATCAAAACATTAAAAAAGATTCTTTCTTTTTTCTTGGGATAGATAACAAGCCTGTGTTTTCTATAGAGTTGCTAGATAAATGAATGGTTTGCAACAGGAGATATCATGGCAATGAACTTCCCTCATCTCCATTACAAAGCGTATAATATTCTTATATATTGATCATACTTTAACAAACATGGGCAAAAAAGGGAAAATACTGTTGTTCTAACACTGCTTCAAGCTAAATATAATTGACTGAGGATTTAAAAAAACTGATTTTAAACTCATGCTATATTTTTTAAGCAATACATAGAATTAATTACATCTGATGAGCAACTGGAATGATTGGACAGGGCATTGTGCTAATAGAGTGGTATTAAGCCAGGCACCAACTGTTAATCATGACACTCCCTGGCAAAGCTGGAAAGCTTAAGCAGCCTGCTGTTGCCATATTGATTTCACTTAGCTCTCCTGGATAGAATATCAGAAAGATATTCCAACATAGAATGAAGACAGAAGGTCAGGAGATTAGAGAAGAAGGAAAAAAATCTCATAGTTTAACAGATGATAAAACCCATATTTAAATATATACGTATATATAATCATTCCATAACAAAGAACTAACATTAAACTAAAATCATCTATTAGTAGTATATGAAAAATCAATAATGTGATG
Source organism: Gracilinanus agilis (assembly GCF_016433145.1). Taxonomy (NCBI): domain Eukaryota; kingdom Metazoa; phylum Chordata; class Mammalia; order Didelphimorphia; family Didelphidae; genus Gracilinanus; species Gracilinanus agilis. Next base: position 528,625,776 of record NC_058132.1, read on the forward strand.
ACTGTGTCTTCTTCTATAATACTTATAAGATGCCTCTTTGTAGCAATAAAAGGTCAGGCCAGTAGGAATACAGATAGCTTTTATTTTTTTTAAGTTAATACATACCCGAAACACTATAAAACCAATCAAAAGTCACACAGAGAACTATAAGGAGGCCAATTAAAATTAGCTGTGAAATGTGTAGTTATGACCCCACTTACAATGATTTTGTGATTTCTTCTACTTCTCTTCAACAGCAAGTGAATTGCAAAGGAGGTAGGTGGTGTAGGTAATTTGGGATTGAGGTTTGGCAAAGCATAACTGATAAAAGACCAAGAAAGACCAAGGAGACTAGGGATTCAAGTACAATGTATAGTTGAACTGACTCACCAAGGGGTCAGGATTGGAAAGGGGGGGAAAGCTTAGCCAAAGCAACATGATGGTCTTGGTTGGTTGCTGTGCTCCCTACCTTAAAGAGGACCAAAATGACATAACAAAGTTGGAGTCAATGTACTGGATCCAATTGTGGCTGAGTAGATCAATATGAGCTTAGAAGTTCTAACACAAGTCAAGTGTATATTTTGAATGGAGATGTCTCTAAACTTGTATATCTCAAGTTACTGAAGCTACTGAAATTTAAGCTACTGAAATTCTACTTTGACATGATAGTCTAGGATACTACTAACCGACAAAGGGATTGATGGTCATTGTGAGAATGGAGAGTAGGTAGGGGAGAAGTAAGACAAAGGAAAAGTTGGAAAGATCAAAAAAAGATAAATGAGCACATAAAGAAATTCAGAGTTAGTGAACATGGAAGTGGAATAGTTGGGAGTTATGGCAAATAAAAGGTATAATCATCACTGTTTTCAGGTTGTATTGAGTGAGAATAGATCATATCATGGGAATTGAAGATATTGGGGTACAAGGAAGTTAGAATATTTAATGGCACATCAACATGGATGTCTTAATCCCTCCAGAATGACACAAGGAAGTAAGACTGGAAAAGAAGACTGTAAACCAGGAATTTACCTCTTCAAGAAAGAGAGATATGAGAATGGAAGGGAAGAGAAAAAAAAAAAGATTTATTAAGCACCAACTATATGCCAGATACTATGCTAAGCACTTTAGAAATTTATCTTATCATAAGACCAGATCCCTAATCAAAAATCAAATAGTAATTTGTTCTAACCCCAATTTAGCAATCCAAAGGCAAAAGTTGTGCCCATCAGTATATCCAGAAGTCTAACAAAGAAGTAGGAGGTGATTTGCAGATGGTGAAGATACCCACCTCCATGATGAATCACTCAATTTCCTCACCCCTCCCAATGGTCTTGTTTCCTATTTGAATTCTCTACACTTTTAAATACAATCACACTAGCCTGCACAGCCCTTCAGTATTTTGATAAAAATCTCCATCATAGCAGCACCAGATGGCTTCAATGGAAAAGCTTCAAAAGCCTAAAAATGCTATATAAATGTATTTTAATAATCACATTAAATGCAGCAGGCATTTATTAGGTGCCTACTGGATGCAAAGCAGGCACTTTTAACTTTGGTGTCATTGAACCCTTAGACAGTCTTGTAATGCCTACAGAGCCCATAATGATTTAAATTTTTGAAGGAAATATTAAATTTCACTTGGAGACTCAATAAAAAAAGAAAAAATATATAATTGCCTGCTCCCCCATCCAAGTTTTCAGACCCCATGAAAGAACTTCTGTGCTGGAGGAATTAATTTGTTGTACTTCCTCTGGGCACATATCCTCTGCTCACCCTGTCACTCTTGGTTGGACCTCTCCAGTAATTGTTACTGACTCATCCTTTCAAAGTAACCAGAGTTACCCTGAGTGGTTGTTATTGCTAACTCCTCATTAGCTGATGTGTTTCTCATTGATTATCAGCCAGAGCCAATTAACTTTCATAAAAGATATTTACTAAGTAGATCTAGTAAGGATAGTTGTTATAGTAACAATCCCCTGAACCAGGGGTTTACTCTTCCTTTTCACAGACAAGATCTCTGAGGAGAAGGATTATATTAAAACTGGACTGAGGCACAAGTGTAGGGCATCCGTATGCTAAAGACTAACTCGTATCAACTTGTTACAAGAGATCCTGAGAAGCTGTGCACTTGGAGCATCCTGAAGCTGTCTTTTCTAGGTATTTCCACTTGTACTCAGTTGGTCTCTCAGTTCTTTATGGAAATATTGTCATATACTGCTGCTCTGTGAGCAGCAAGGTGGCACAGTGGATATGATGCTGGGTCTGGAATCAGAAAGAGGTAAGTTCAAATCTAGCCTCAGATACTAGTTGTATGAGCCTGGGCAAGTCACTTAATCCTGGTTGCCTCAGATTCCTCAACTGTAAAATAAGCTTTCTTTGCCAAGAAAACCCTAAATGGGGTCAAAAAGAGCTGGAAAGGGAAATGGCAAACCACTCCAATATCTTTGCCAAGAAAACCCAAATGGGATCACAAATGACTCATATATTAATCAGCATAAAACTGCTGATATAAAGATAGTGCTACTGGTTCCAAGTCATCCATAAGCATTTATTAAGGATCTACTGCATTCCAGACATTGTGAGGATACAAAGAACAGAAAAAGATGCTCTCCCTGCCTTCAAGAAGTTCACTTTGGGCGCTATTGATGATGCCTATGCAAACTCCAGGTTTTTGTAATCTCTCCTTTCACAATATTTTGACTTGGTCATTTTTCTTTCTGCACAATCCATAAAAGTGTTATCTTTTTCCCTGGAAGCCTTCAATATACTCTCAATATATTTCTTGCTACTCTCTTTAGAATATATTTTCTTGAAATCAATGGAGCAGAGGAACTAGAAAGATGGTGGCACCCCTTTTCTCCCTCCAATATCCTCCCTTCGCCTAAGTGATTCCCTCTCAGGTTCACATAATCTTCAGCTCCTGAATTTGGAATCTTCTCTCACTTGAATGCTGGCTTCAAACTAGACTGCCATTTTTATATATAGTCCAAGAGATGAGACTTAATCTTCAATCAATCAGAAGATATTCACTTTGTGGCATCATTTATCTTTATCTGATGAATCAGAGCCCCTGTGACCCTTTCAAATTGATTAAGGACTTATTCACACCTAATTTACCTTTGATTGTTTGATTCAATCTCAGTCTTCTATGATTAATTGGGGCATGGATGCCCCCCCACCCATGAATGAATGAATAGAAAATGCATTACTATGTTCTCACTATGTTTCAGACACTATTAAGCAGTGAGGATACAAATACAAAGGAAGGAGCATACATTTCAAAAAGGGAAAACACCATATATAGGGGTACTTTGCTGAGGGGAATTACATGGATTGTGAATGGACTCTTATAATCATTGAAAGCCTCTTTTCAAAAAAGGTGTTCAGTAATTTTCAGTTGTGTCTGACTTTTCATGACCCTATTCAGGATTTTCTTGGCAAAGATACTGTAGTAGTTTGCCATTGCCTTCTCCAGCTCATTTTAGAGAGAAGAAAACTGAGGTAAACAGGGTCAAGTGACTTGCTTAGGGTCACAAAGCTAGTAACTGTATGAGGCTAGATTTGAACTCATATAGACACCTGATTTAAAAAGTAATACTCTATGTACTGTACCACCAGGAATGGTAGTGTTTATCAGGTTATTCTCAGAGCAAGAGGTGGAAGTTGGAGGAGGTAGCTATGGAGGTTTTGGCATGAAAAGTGAAGTTTGTACCAAAGAATATACTTGTGTCCATGTATCTTACCATACAAGAGGGACAGAAGACTTCAACAAGGATTGTATTTTGAACAGAGTTTATCCCAATTAGTTCTCAGCTCTTCAGTTGAAGTTTAACACTTATTCTAAATCTCATCTTAATATCTTTAGAACTGGTACTGAAGCCATAGCTACAAATATAATTTGCTGAATTTAGAAGAAAGGAAAACATAAGGGGGTAGGGAATAGGACACATTCAACTTTATTTAGCAACATCTGCAGTGTATGTCTGGTGTCTCTTCTTCTGTCACTACTACAAGACTGACTCCTTAGAGGTGCTACTTTCACAGAATCAACAAGTGAAGCCTGCCATGGAAGCAGGATCAAGAGAAATTGATGCTTTCTTCCCCTTCTCTAAGGCTAGAACTCACTCCCTGTGCAGGGGTGGATTGCTTACTTGCTTTGGGAGAAAATTTTTGTAGATTAAACCAAAACAAGGTAAAACATAGCACTACTTTACAAGAGGTAAACACTAAATCATCAATAGCATCAAAGAAATATTTGTAAGAAAATGTTTGCTTTTCACCGTATGGCAAACAGATCAATTAAGGGGATTTTAGGAAATGCTTCAGGTTGAGGTCTCCCACTAGTATAGTTTTACTATCTATTTCCTCCATAAGTTCCAACAGTTTCTCTTTTAAAAATCTGGATGCTATGCTACTTGGTACATACATGTTAAGTACTGATATTTCTTCATTGTCTATACTGCCTTTTATTAGGATGTAATTACCTTCCTTATTTCTTTTAATCAGATCTATTTTTACTTTGGTTTTGTCAGATATCATGATTGCAACTCCTGCTTTCTTTTTCTCAGTTGCTGCCCAATAAATTTTGCTCCAGCCTCTTATCTTCACCCTGTGTGTGTGTCTACCTGCCTCATGTGTGTTTCTTGTAGATAATATATGGTAGGATTTTGGTTTATAATCCACTCTGTGATCTGCTTCCATTTTTGGGGTGAGTTTATACCATTCATATTCAGAGTTATTATTATCACCTGTGTATTCTCCATCATTTTGATTTCCTCTTTTATTCCTGCCCTTTCTTCTTTCACTATTTCATTCCACATCAGTATTTTGCTTTTAATCAGTCCCTCTTTTTCCTACCCTTATTTTACTTTTCTTCCCACCCCCTCCCTTCTTATTCCCCTTCTATTTCCCTTGAAGGTCTATTAATCTACCCCCCATCCAAACCTTTCTCTCCCTTTTAGTACTCCCCCTTCCCTACACCCCTCTTTCTTATTCACTTTCAACTTCTCTGTAGGGTAAGATAGAATTCTATACTCCAATAGAACTGGCAGTTCTTCCTTCTCAGAACTGCTTCCACTGAGAGTAAGGTTTAAGTATTACCTGTCATCACTCTCTTCCTCCCCTTCTTATAATAGTATTCTCCTCCCACCCCCATGTGCCTCATTATGTGTTATAATTTATTCTATTTTACCTCTTTCTTCGAGTTTCTCTTAGTACCATCATTTTTTTGCCCCCCTCCATTTTTTTACATATAATCTTAAACAGCTTAATACCACTACATCTGCCTATGAATATTTCTTCTATCTACTATGATAATGAAAATAACTTTTAAGAATTACAGATATCATTTTCCCACAAGGAATATAATTAATTTGACCTCATTGAAGACCTTAGATTTTTTTCCATCTCTTTCTTGTTTACCTTTTTATGGTTCTCTTGAATTTTGTATTCAGACATCAGATTTTCCATTTAGTTTTGGTCTTTTCTTTACGTATGCTTGGAAATCTTCTATTTTATTAAGTACCCATACTTTCCCCTGAAAGTATATAGTCAGTTTTGATCAGTAGGTGATTCTTGGTTGTAGGTCCAATTCTCTTGCCTTCCTGAATATCATATTCAAAGTCTTGTGATCCTTGACTGTGGAAGCTGCCAGATCCTATGTAATCCTGACTGGGGCTCCTTGATATCTGAATTGTCGCTTTCTACCCACTTAAAGTATTTTCTCCTTGACCTGGAAGGTCTTGAATTTGGCTATAACATTTCTGGGAGTTGTCTTTTGGGGAATTAATGTTGGGAGTGATCTATGAATTCTTTCAATGTCTATTTTGTCCTCTTGTTCAAGAATATCAGGTCAGCTTTCTAGGATAATTTCTTGTAATATAATGTCAAGGATTTTTTTGTTGTTGTTTTAGACTTTAAGGTAGTCCAAATAATTCTCAAATTGTCTATCCTGGTTTTGTTTTCCAGGCCAGTTGTCTTTTCAATAGATATTTCATGTTTGCTTCTATTTTTTCATTATTTTGATTTTACTTTATTAATTCTTGCTGTCTCCTGAGGTCATTAGCTTCTGCTTGTCCAGCTCTATTCTTTAAAGACTGATTTTCAGCTATGATCTTTTGATTTTCCTTTTCAGTTTTGTCTATCCTGCTTTTCATGGCTTCCAGCAGGCCAATTCTGATCTCTAATTTGCTTATTCATTTGATTTTTTTGCCTATTTTTCCATGTGGGCAATTTTGTCTTTTAAGCTGTTATTTTATTTTTTTGTATTGTTTTCATTTCTTTTTCATACTTTCATTCCAATTTTCTTCCATTTTTCTTACTTGGTTCTTGAACTCCTTTTTTAATTTCTCCAGAGCTTGTGACAAATTCACATTTTGTGGGGAAAGTTTGATTATGTTTTCATGTTTGTCACTCTCTGCTGTTGCTTCTGTCTTTTGCTCTTTTTCTCCATAGAAATCCTCCAGGGTCAAGAGCTTTTTTTGCTGCTGATTATTCATTTTGAGGCTAGTGGATTGGGATTCCTGCATGTTGGTGGTCACATATTGTCCAAGGAGATTTAATGTACCTTTCTCTAATGCAATTGATGATCTCATTCAGAGCACCCTGGGCACAACTTACCAACAATCAGAGTGCTTTTAGTAGATGATTCCAGAATCAAACAACATGACCTATAAATCCAATTATACTCATGAGTCACAGCCACAAAGTTTAGCACAATTATTCCCCTTTGAATCCTTTTAGCTTGCCTCCTCAATAATAGCATAAGCCTCCTGAGGGAAAAGAAAATGACTCACACTTCTTTTTAATACCTATGGTGCCCAACCCAAGGCTGGTAAATATTTGTGGACTGACTAATAATAGGTGCTAAATATATGATTTCTTGATGATGGCACCTATAGATTTGGAGTCGGGAAGACCAAAAAGAAAAAGGTTAAAAGCATATAATGCTGTTGTTGATGTCATCATTGTTATTTTCTTTTTGACCATAGGAACTCATTAATCCATCCACATAGGCATGGTGACATTGCCTTTATACAAAGGACATCGAGTAAATGGTTTGGAATAAAGAAACCTGAAGTATGCATTGTCTAAAGTTTTTAAAAGCAGTGTGATCATGGGCAATAAATGGCCTCTCAGAACTTGTTTCCTCTTTGATAAAATGATAATCAGGCTTGTGTTACCTACTTCATAGGCTAGCTGGGAGGAGTATGTTTTGAAAACCTTAAAACATATAAATGTGAGTGATAACTATTAGGGTAAGGACCCACACAGATGAAATCCCCATATCTGAAGGACTAAATTAAGAGAGAACTATGAACAATGTGCAGAAAGTTCAGATGAGACCATTAGCATCTCAGATGTTGGGAATCAGAGAAAAACTTCACACTGGGAATAAAGTGAGTCTGATTTAAACAGGTACAGCTGACAGGTCAGTAGGGCTAGAGGGGAGAAAGATGTGGCAATTCAGGTTTAAAGAATGGCTCCTTAAAAGTTGAGGAATGTGGGAAAGTGCACAGTGTGTCTGGGAAATAGCAATTCTAGTTTTCTTTAATTTGGAATATGTGATAGGTTAAGCAGGTAGGTGGCTCAGTGGATAGAGCTCCACAACTGAAGTCAGGAAGTCTCATCTTGATTTCAGAGTCCTGCCTCAGATACTTACTGGCTCTGTGACCCTGGGCAAGTCCCTTAACTTCTGTTTGTCTTGTTTTCTTCATCTGTAAAATGAACTAGAGAAGGAAATGATAAACCACTCCAGTATCTTTGCCAAGAAAACCCCAAATGGAGTCACAAAGAGTCAGACATGACTGAAAATGAATCAACTGCTACAATAGTGATGGGTAGCAGTGTTGAGATAAAATTGGAAAGGCAAGCTAGAGATCAGATTGTGTTCAGCAAAGTATTAGCTCCTTTTCTAACTGAAGGTTTAGTTTCAGATAGACCTCTGACAGATCCCAGAGGCCACAATTTTTATCTTCACATTCTCATCATCACCCTCTCTCCTGCTCTTCTGGATTTGATTGTTTTGAAACACAATGAATGGGACAGAATTGAACAAAGCTGCTCTGAAAAATATGTGAATACATGCAAGCAACACATTTGGCCTTGATGGACAAAACTGTTTCCATTTCCCCCCTTCTGGCTTTCCTCATCACCTCTCTGAGTTCTACTCTCAGAGTCGTAAGCACGTTTGCTTATTGAGAGTTGACATTAACAAATTCTCTTCATCAGAAGAAGAAAAAAGATGACTATCAAAAAGAGAAAGCTTTTCAGACTTGAAGACAAGCTGCTCCTTTCCCACTGAAAATGTCAAGCCATTATTCATGAGGTTCTTACCAGACCTGATTTAGATGAGCAAGTGCCAATCCTCATACTCCCCCTCATACAAGTGCAAATAAGAAGCCTGTTCATTCAGCCATTAATATCACGTTAGAGAGTTTTGTTTGATATCCTGAATAGAAAATCATTTCTTCCCTCAGTGTGGGAGTTATTGATTTACTCCTGCTGTTTGCTTTAAGGCTTCTGGTTTTTAGCCATGCTAGTTATTTACCTGAAGGGTTGTAAAGGGATTATTATTTTCTTTACTACTTTCCAGAAGTTTGCCTTTTAAAAAATAAATATTGCTTACGATCTGACTTTTAATTTGAGTTCCCATTTTCTCGACCCACTGAAAACTGTTCTCTTTACAGGAAATAGGGAAAATCACAAAATCAGATGTAATTTTCGTTGTACACTGCTCCCCATCAAGATGATGGAAAATCCAAGCATTTCTGAGGAAAATTCAAACAACCTTCTTTCTTCCACATTCCCCAGTCTAATTGACAAGAATTCACAGGATACCCTTCAGATCCATCACCATATAATAAGACAATTTAACAGGAAAACTTGAAATTTTCATATCTTGTCATAGAAAAGATGCGGGCAACCTCTTCATCAGAGACAAAAAAAACAAGTCTAGTCCTTCAAAATAATTCTCTTAGTTCTGACAGAAAAAAGAGGAACCAAAGAATATGATTTATTGGTACTAGGGTTTCATAAATCAAAGCTTGGCAAAAGAGTTGTAAGGTACAGAGTCCTTTTTTTGTGATGTGACCCTTCAAATACCAGATTGATAAATCTTCAAAAATTAGACCCTACCCTAAATTTATATCACAAGAGTGAGTTGTACCAGATTCTTTCTGATTTATACCAGCCTCACTGTCACCCTAGCAAAGAAAAGATGTCCATGCTGCATTTTTGGTTTTACTTTAAATAGCATACGAATTTAGGCCTGCATAAAAACTCTATAATGAATCATGGCCCCATTATCCCACTTCAAAATAAATAGAAAGATTGGCAATTCACTAAGTAGGATTTCCACTATAATTACAGGATTTTACTCACAGCATGGAGAATTGCTACAAGAGGGCAACTGGGGACACTGGGTAGAGTATAATGAGTAGTTACTATGGGAAAAGCTATATAATCTTTACCAACTGGAAAGACAGGAGAAATTAGGCATTTCTGATAACTTCACCTCCATCCAAATATGTAATCTAATAACAAGAGCTAACATTTACATATAGCTTCAGATTTTCCAAATTTAACATTTTAAATGCATTATTATCTCATTTGTTCCTCATGTCAATCTTGTTAAGTAGGATAGTATTCTCCCCATTTATAGCTAAGAGAACTGAGGTCAAACATTGATGGCCACACAAATAGTAAGTTTAGGAGATGACATTCAAACTCGACTGTTTCCTGAGTGAAAGTTCAGTATGCTGACCAATAGACCGTATTCTCTCCTAATTAGCAATGTGGCCATAGTTGCTCTACTCTGTCTCTACAACTTTTGAAGGGGGTAAAATCGATCTTTGGCTCATGGGTTTTGCAAACAATTTAGCATGCACACAAATTCTGGCCCCTTTAGTCATGCATAGATCATTCTAATGGTAAAAAAAAGAAAACCAATGAAACAATATGTGGAGTTTGACAAAAGGACCTCCCAGGTCCCTTCCAATTGTCAGATTCTATGGTTCTATGAAATTAATTTAGCCACAATCGTTGACTAATTGGCACTCTTAATTTCCCCCGTGTACTAGATAACAAGTTATTTTTACTGGATTCATATTGCTACTGCCAAACCCTGTGGCTTGTGGGCTAGAAAGAACACCATTATGATGCAATTTCCTGCAAGAATGCATTTCATTTAAAGTGTCTTCCTTTATAGGGTTTTAATAAGAGAATGGAATTAACATCTCCCATTAATCACAGAAATTCAAACTTCACTATACTAAATGAAACTTCTCATATAAGATGACATTGATGTGAAAAATGACTGTAAAAGGAAAGCCACTTTAATACTTGGTCACAAAGGACTGAAGCTGAAATTGTGGGGGTTAGTTACTATGTTATCTTGGAAAAAGACAGACCTAAGATTTTTATTTAACACTCAAAAACATACTGTTGCCACCTTTCCGCTTAGAATAAAATAAGAAAATTATAGTCATCGACGACTTTTGGTTTGATTTAATAACTTTATGGCTAAATCCACTTAGGTACTGTTTAGTGCAAATTATGAATTAGTGCAAATAACAAATCATTTTAAGTAGCTATATTATTTAAATATACACTGCATAATTCCTTTGGACAAGAACCAATGACAAAATTTACTTAGTTATAATTTTGAATAGTGCAAATTCAAATACAAGTTACCATTTCCTAGGATTCATTATATACTCTAATTGGGACGTGGCTGTAATTTAAGATACATGATGAGAATGAATAGGTTATATAACATATGACAAATAAGTGATTATGAAGAAGTCATTAAGGGTAGCTAAGTGACTCAGTGGAAAGAAAGCCAGTTTTAGAGATAGAAAGTCTTGGGTTCAAATCTGCCCTCGGAGACTTTCTAGCTATGTGACCATGGGCAAGTCACTGAATCCCCATTGCTTAACCCTTGCTGCTCTTCTGCCTTGGAATCAATGCTTTGATATCAATTCTAAGACAGAAAGTTAGGGTTAAAAAAAGAAGTCATCAAAGAATGTCACCAAAGAAATATAAGATAAAAAAATATGGTCCATCATGTGGAGAGAGAAGAATCATTGATGGATTGCCTATGTGTTTTACCGGGATTATTAAGCATTTATTAAGTATTTACTACATTTGTTTATTTATTTAGCATTTATTAAGTATCTACTACATGGCAGACATTGTATTAAGCATTGAAGACACACAAAAAAGTAAAAGACAGTCTCTGCTTCTGAAGAGCTTAGAGTCTAAGGGGGTGACAATATACAAACACCCCTGTGAAAACAATATAGAAAGAGGATAAATTGGAATTTACCCATAGAGGGAAAGTGCTGACATTACAGGGGAAGTTGAAAGGTTTCTTGCAGAAAGAGGGCTTTTAGCTGAGACTTGAGGAAAGGAAATGCACAGAAAGCTCCTCCACATTTCAGTTAGCTCATGGGAGGACATAGTCAAGTGTCACTCAGAATGAGCAGGTGTGGATGGGTTGCCATCTGTATACCTGGAAGAAATACCTGCATCAATGTGATGATCATTGATTTAGCAACAGAAGGGCACACGGAAGTTTCAGTTCAATATCATCATTTTATAAATAATCACAGACCCATTTGAACATGAGGGCATATTTTCAGTTCTTGTATGTTTAATAATCTTTAAAACTCTAAAGTCCCTTCTAGATCTATATCTATGATCATCTTACTCTATAAAGAATCTCGAACTATATGAAAGGCAGGGTGTCATATAATGAATAGACAGTATTAGTATCCAAAAATCTGTATTCAAATCCCACCTCCAACATGTACTACCCAGATCAGAGAGCTTTAACCCCTCAAGAAGGATCTATCAAAGTTGTCCAAGGCAATCTTCTAAGATGAAAATGCAAAGTGGTTGCCCACCTACATTAGTAAAGGGACTATCCTCACCAGAATTGCCATACATTCATTAAATCACCCCTAGTGTCTTTCCAACACAATTCCAACCTAAAAAAGTCAATGTTCATTTAGAATCCATGCCATTGCAAACAGGATTTTTTAAAAATAATTTTTATTTTTTAGAAAAGTTATCATGGTTACATGATTCATGTTCTTACTTTCCCCTTCACGTCCAGACCTCCTCTCCCCACCCCATAGCTGATGCATATTTCCACTGATTTTAACATGTGTCATCGATTAAGACCTCTTTCCAAATTGTTGATAGTTGCATTGGTGTGGTAGTTTCGAATCTACAACCCCAATCATGTCTGCTTCAACCCATGTGTTTAAGCAGTTGTTTTTCTTCTCTTTCCACTCCTGCAGTTCTTCCTCTGAATGTGGGTAGTGTTCTTTTCCATAAGTCCCTCAGAATTGTCCTGGGTCATTGCATTGCTGCTAGTACAGAAGTCCATTACATTCTATTTCACCACAGTGTATCAGTCTCTGTGTACAATATTCTTCTGGCTTTGCTCCTTTCACTCTGCATCAATTCCTGGAGGTCTTTCCAGTTCACATGGAACTCCTCCAGTTTATTATTCCTTTTAGCACAATAGTATTCCATCACCAGCATATACCACAGTTTGTTCAGCCATTCCCCAATTGAAGGACATCCCCTCCTTTTCCAATTTGTTGCCACCACAAAAAGCGCAGCTATAAATATTTTCGTACAAGTCTGTTTATCTATGATCTCTTTGGAGTACAAACCCAACCATGGTATGGCTGGATCAAAGGGCAGGCATTCTTTTATAGCCCTTTGAGCATAGTTCCAAATTGCTATCTTGCAAACAGGAATTGTAAGTTCACAGTGAACAGGATTAAAAAGCTACCTGAAGGGAGGTATAGATATGATTAGAAATCCCTGCTTCTTAATATTAGAATAGATATAGGTATGAGCAAATAGATACAGGTAAAAATGATGGGAGTAAGGTTCAATCCTTGAAAACATCACTATCAGGTTGCCCATGAGCATGTGGGTGAAGATTCTAAAAGAGAAGTGGTATTTGGGGGAACAATGGGACAAGAACATGAATGTTGCACATTATCTATATTTGTATAAGATTAGTGCCATTGAGAGCACTCACAGCTTTGTAACTCTCCCAGCAAACTGATCTTGAATAATGACTAGGTTTGGATGCTAAAATAGCAAATCACTGGTTCATTCTTGCCTTCAGAAATGTCCTCAGATATGAACCCTGTGAAAGATTACTTCTTTCTCATGAAGTCACTGTTAGAAGGTATAAAAAAGTGCGAAAACTTAGACTCCATTGCCAAAATAAGAGAATTATGAAATTGTGGTTATCCTCTCAGATATTCCTCACAAATAAATAATTGTAGACCAATTTTTTTCACCAGACCTAGTGGAATGAATGCCTTAGAGGCTCTAGTAGTTTGTTTGGTTTTTTTCTTTTCCAGCTAATGTCAATTCCTTAGATTATGAATATGACTTATTTTGGGTAATAGCTATTTCTCAATCATTGCTTGTAAATTGATTCTTTCTGTGAAGTCATATTTTAAATGGACTACAAAAGCATAATATTTAAAGAAACCATACGGTGAATCCATGTTTAATATAAACAATTAATCAACAAGTACTTATTCAGCATCTTTTTTAAGATCAGAACCATATTATGAGAGATGCAAAGATGTATAATACATGGTCTCTCTTCTCAAGAACCCTAGCCAAGGCTATCTCATAGGATCTTTTCACTCTTTTAAGATTCCTTGACAATCTGAGACTTTTCTAGAACTGTATTTTTCATTTCTCTGAGGAAACTCCTACTAATACATTTCTTATCTCAGCTTTCTTCCAAGCTCTAGACTAGCATTTTCCTTTTAGCAATCTTCACTCTTCTTAAGTTCTCTACAGTATTTGCCATGGTTAACCAGTTCCTTCTTCTTACTCGGGCCAGCCTTTGTTCCCATGACACTGCTTCCTACTAGTTTTCCACCTCTCTGATAGAACCTTCATAATTTCTTTAAGTGTCATTTTTTTCCAACTCCTAATCACTAAATGTATGTGTTTACTCCTGGGCCAAGGACTGTCCCCAGCCGGGATGAAAAAGGAGGAGGGTTGGGCATGGGGCTAGCAACCCCACCCTGTAAAAACTACATCTGCTAAAGAAACTGCAACCTAAAGTAGGGGCAGCTGGGTAGCTCAGTGGATTGAGAGCCAGGCCTAGAGATGAAAGGTCCTAGGTTCAAACCCAGGCTCAGACACTTCCCAGCTGGGTGACCCTGAGCGACTGTGTGACCCATTGCCTACTGGTTGTGGCCCTATGCTCCTAGAATGGAGTCCCAGGATAAAAAAAAATATTTTATGAACTCTATACTCTGGACTTTAACTCTAGAATTTGGTAGGCTGGGGCTAACATGTAGACATTTCACAGACATGTCTTCTACCTTTCTGGACCCATGTCTTTCAAAATCTGAAAAACCTTTTGGCTGTTTCTACCTGTTGAAATCCTAAAAAGTAGTACAATAAGTCAACCAATCATGAAACACAAATGTATTGAATTCTTATTTTTTTTTAACTTTTAATAATATTTATTTTTTAGAAATGTTGGATTCTTATATATAATGGAGCTCATGTGATGGCTCCTTCACTAAGCTTTTTTGGATTCTCCCAAGTAAAAGTGATCTTTGTGAGTATAATTTACAATTTGTGAATATTACTTTATGCCTCCTTGTGCTAAAATTTTGTCTTGTTCTGGTCCCTCTGAGCATGTTCTCCCAACTCCTTTTAAGTCTGGTAAGGCAATTTATAAGTAGCCATATAATTTTGAGATGACAATTGGCATGTTAACGTTAAAATCTTACTGATAACTTTGAACTGACTTGGATGTGTTGAATGAATTAACCCCAAATCTGATGCAGATAAGAGTCTATTTGTTTAAAAAAGCCTATAAAAGTGAGATCTTCATGCTTTTGACCCCTGAATACTCTTCTGTCTCCATTGAGGTCATGCTGCCTAGTGCTCCCAACTCAAGTCTATGGCCACATATGATACTTTTTTTCTTCTCTCCCTCCTCATCCTCTTCCTTACACTACCTGCCTTTCTTCAGCATCCTATCCTGTCACCATGTTGTCTGTCTTTTTGCCTCTTTTGCTATTTGTCTCTGTACTTCCTGTGCTGTTTGTCTTCATACCTTCTTCAGTTTTCAAAGTGCAAGGACAGCCCCATTTTGTGCTCTCATCATGGTCTTTCCCAATAAGCACCCAAAGAGCCAGGCATGCCTGACCCTATCTCATAATTATCAGTTTACTCCTTTATGTTCTTACCACATCCTACTACATTTCATATTGTAGGTGTTTGTCTATGTTACTTCACATTAAAGATTGAACTTGAGATTAAAATTTGTTTTATTTGTCATTTCTACATTCCCCAGTGCCTCACATTTAGTTGGCTGAATTTTACTCTAATCAAAGAGACAATAAGGAGCTCTAATTAAGGGTTAATTTTCTGGTAAGGGTTTTAACAAAGCTGTATCATAATGGTGCTAAGATCAATGAGACTCAGACAGGATTTGGATCAGGAGGGAAACTCATAGATCATTTACTCCAACACCTTCATTTTATATAGAAGGAAACTAAAATTGAAGAAGTTGAAGTGATTGCCCAAGGTCACATAATAAGTATAGTGAACCCAAGAACTATAGTCTTTCCACAGTACTACCACCATTTTTAAATCACACGAGGCTTTCTGAAGGAAATACTTGATCTGGGCCTCAGAGAATAGGTAGAGTTTAGAAAAATAAAGAAGAATAGTATTACAGGCAAATTAAACAATTTGAAAGAATGTAGGAAGAGAAGGACTAGACTTGGAATTTCATTAGTATAAGGAATGCATAAAAAGGAAATTCTCCTTATCAATTCATGCCAATACTTCCTCTACAATTTATTGTCTTAGAGAGTTTCCTGGACTCTGGGCCCTAAAGCAAGGGAGAGTTCAAGGTACTTACCCAGAATCACATAGCTATTATATATCATGGATGCAATTTGAAGTCAGATCTTCCTTGACTGAAAGCAAACTCTTTATACACTATGCCATGCTACTCCTTGAGGGAGCATATAAAGAAGGAAATGGTCTAGTTAGAAAAAATAAATATTTCTGAGAATTTTTACTTGCTATAAAATGGATATTTAAATATTCTAAAATTTCAATTTTATAATATAAATTCAAAAAATATCCCCTAATTATTACATGTCCACAAATTATTTTATTTCTTAAGTTATAGGCATTTTCTCATGTATCATACTCTATGTTGGGGTTGGGAAAGTAGAGTATAGGATAGAATCCCCGAGGGAAAAATCTCTTTATGGGCCACTTAAAGAATTAGTAAAATTAATTCCCTGACTTCAAGATGCTTATATCCTAGGAATAATCTTAGATGTAACATGAATTTTTAATTATAGTTTTATCAAAACTTTTAACAGCTGAATGGACATATACTGAGCACAAAACAATGTCTAAGTAAAAGAATCATTAAGCATGCATATGTACTAAAAAATATCACCATTAAGTTTTTTTCACAAATCATCATTCAAAGAAAATGAATATAGTTTTCAAAGGGCACATAACTACAGATATGAAAGGAAAATTACCGACATGATTGTCAGTCTGAGCAAATGTCCCCTAGCAACATCAAAAGCTAGGGAAAGGATTAGGGAGGAGAGATGAATGTGATTTCCAAACTGAAGGCATAATGTTAAAGAACAAATTATCAAAGGAAAAACCTAACATAATTTCGTCCTTGAAGTCTGCAGACTTCATAGATACCATTAAAATATCAAATACTGAATAAGAAGCAACTTTATTTCTCTAACATTAGAAATATCTGCCATTTTCCTAGTCACCCTATTATAAAAAGAAATTATACTGTCAAAAATGTCCAGACTTAAGACAAGGAGTAGGCAAGGTGGGCAGTGGCCTAGGGTACAGCACATAGTGGGATACGTGAGATAAGACATTTTATTGTTACTTTTTAATAAATTTACCTATTGTTAATGTCAGGAAATTCTACTTTTCATGGTGCACAGACTTTAAAAAAATACTCCAAGTCCCTAAGGGATAACATTATATCATGGAAAGAGGGCCAACCTCAGAGACTCAAGCAAAGATTCAAGTCTTGTAGCTCATGTATCCTAGCTGTATGCCCATAAGCAACTCACTTGGCCTCTCAGCATTCCAGGCAGCTCTTTAAGCTGATTAAATTCAGACAAGTTACTGATCTGCATCAGTAGAGTTTCCTATACTGGGAGTTCTCTACAATAATAAATCTGGAGGCTTCCATGACCCCCAAAACACACAGGAGATAAAAAATAAAAATAAATAAAAATACAAAAAAAAAAAAAAAAAAAACAGCAGCAGCAACAACAACCACCACATCCTTTATGTTAGAATAAAGGTTTGAATCCTTTGGTGCATGGTAAAACAGGGGTACCACTTTCCAGAGTTAGCTTGCATACAATTAATGTCCCGTCCCAGGTCTACCTTGGAACAACTAGAGGGAGGATTTAGAAATACAGCAACCTCAAAAGGGCTAGGAATCAATATTTTGGTATCTGCAAAAATAGTTAAAACGGTAGAAATCAATAGAGTTAGAGAACCATAGACTTTATTACAGCTTACAAAAACATGCAAGGCAAGACCTTAAGGAGAGAGATAATTTTTAAGGTTACATATTTTAAAATCAGGTCAGAGTTGAGTAGCTTAACTTAGTTCGGACTAAAGCAGTAAAGCTCTGTCTTACACACCTAGTAATTATCTCTTATTTAAATCACGTTGTTTTCACTGAAATCAGCATTTGGAAAAGAGAAAAGGTACCTAGCATCTGTACAGCATCTATTATGTGCCAGGACCTGTGCAAAGCACTAAACAAATATTATCTCCCTGCAAGATAGGGGCTGTTATTATACCTATTTTGCAGTTGAAAAAACTGAGGTAAACAGAGGTAAAGCAACTTGCCTAGGATCCCAGAACTTATGAGAATTTGAGGCTGCATTTGAATTCTGGTCATTTACTCTCCCAGCCCAGAGCTCTCTCCATTGTGCCAACAGCTACTTCTAAAACATCAGTTGAGTATTTGCTGTCTATAATGATTACTCATTGGAGGGGCAGAAGATGGGCAAAGAAAATATACAAAGTTAAAAAGAAGATACAGTCTCTTTACTCTAGGTGCTCAACTACCAGCTGCTGATGGGATACATGTATCATGAGAGGAGGCTGTCCTCCTACTAGGAACCAAGCTGAATCAAAGTAGTCTTGTTCATTTTTGTTGCTTATCTTTTTTCCCCCTTTTATCAGAGTTAAAAGGAACTCTATCCCTATTTTACTTTTATCAGATAGCATTTAATGCACACTCAACTCCTTTTAATCAGACTAAACTAATTAACTTCTTAACAGAATTATGCAAGTCAAAAACCAAACTCAACAGCATCTACCCCAATCTTTCTTCTCTGTGACATGACTAGGCTGTCCTAGGTTCAGCATTGTACCACAGTCTTATTTTTTCCCCTTGGTGCTTGAGTGTTGTTGGGCTTGGGAGTGGGAGAATCTCTTCAGCCCCTTGAGTTCTGGATAGGTTCCAATCTTCTTTGGAAGATACTATCCTAGCTGATGCTTGTACTAAGGTAGATCTGGTAGACTAGAGTGTGATGAGCAGCAATTTCATATATCATGTTTGTCTTTTTAATCTTGTCTACATGGTAGTATTTTTCATGACCATATTACCCCCATGTTGCTTCCCTATGGAATGGGTCTTCAAGCTTCATTTTCCTTGTGTATTTCTTTTTCTTTTGCTATTAATAGTACCAACTATCAAAGTGTGCTAGAGAAAAGTGGGTGGGATGGAAAAGGGAAGCCAGAATAAGCAGATAGGAGGTTCTACCTAATGTTGAAGAATCAGCCATTAAGGGCCTATCTAGGGTCAGTGTACTGAGTAAAAATTAAATAAAAATAATCCTGATCCCTATTACTTTTTATCATAACATTAGATTGGCTCACTCTTTTGAAGTGATATTCAGAACCTGAAAGTATTTCCAAATATGTTTTAGTTGCATAGCTTTATAAAACAGATTAGACCATAGAAGAAGGTGTGAAGGAAGTCACTGGAAATATGACAGTGGGTGCTGTGTCACAGGATGCAAATTTCGTGAATTTCAAGGATTTTATAATACCCTATAATGTTGAAAGGCAGCCAATTATGTAGACTTTTCTCCATAAAACATATTTCTGGAGTCAGTAAATTGTTTTCCACTGGGGAAATTGCTTCTTAAAACCAAATAAAGAATTGATTGTTTTCTCTTCTGGATTTATATTTCATTTGAAGAAAAACAATGGATCATTTTAACAAAATGCTTTTGCTTAGCAACATCATAACCCATTTACTTTTCTCCTTCCACAATTGCCTGCTAGCTGGTATCTGGCACTCGGTTGTTCAAGTATCATTTATACCCTGGCCTTGCTGCCAGATACACTGAGCTAATCCACTTAGAGCACAGCTATCCATCTGCTGGCCTCAATCTGCCCCTTCCTTTCTTCCTCAAAGGAGAAGATAAAATCTTGTTGATACTACTCAGACACTGATTCAACATTCATCCTGGGAACTCAGTCAGGCTGAGTGAGGGCCACTTCTATTACCTTCTCTAGAAAAGTGCAGCAACAAATAAGAAACAATGAACTTAGGAAGGAAAATTGGCACAACTTTCTTTCCTGTGAACCAAGAGGTATCAAATTTTCATGAATATAGGAAGATAAGTGGGTAGCAATGCCAGTTATCATTTGCACTAAATGCTCAACTGGTATTTTAACAAAAATACTAACATGTCCTTCAAGGCCAATTGGGAATGGAACTAGCATAATGTACTCAAAAGCAGTCTGGAGGTAAAGTCAGGGGACCTCGGTAGTGAAAATAAGTATATTAATTTGGGATGAATAAATCTATTTTATCTTAAGTAAGCCTCCATTTGGGGACAAAGCAGTTGTTTTATAAGTTGTTTTACTCTTTAGTAAGATGAAAAATTGAATGTTATGGTTTGACAATGTTGGATATAACCCAAATTTTGTAAATGGCTATTAACGGAGTGCACATATTCAAAATTTGGTAAGTATCTACTAATAACATGCTTCCCAAGATTTGGTAAGGCTGTTGGTGGCTCAGGGAATAGAAGTCAGGAAGACTTAAGATCAAATACAGCCTCAGATACTCACTACATGCCTGACTGTGCAAGTTATTTAATCTTGTTTTCCTCAGTTTTCTCCCCTGTAAAATGAACTGGAGAAAGAAATGGCAAACTATCCCAGTATTTTTGCCAAGAAATCCCCAAACTGGTTCACAAAAAAGTTTAGCCATGATTGAAAACAACTGAACAACAAAAACAACTAGATTTGGTAATCAACTGCTACTAATAAGTGTGTGTTCCCCAGATTTGGCAAATACCTTCTGATGCTATGTATATGGGTTTGTGTCCCCAGACAGATAAACTGATAAATACTAATGAAATGAGCTTTGTTTGATTGTTTCCCTTCCTGTAAGGTTGAAAAATTATCACCAATTGGAACTTAGATGTGACCTGCAAATTCCCTTCACAAGACCCATAAAGACTTCTGAGAGGACCCAGGCATCAGCCCATTCTTAGGTCTCTATTAAAATAGTCTCCTGTGTTCCCTACACTTGGAAATGTGAGTATCCTATGGTTACTTGATATAGACAGAGAATTATCAGAATGTCAAGAGACTTATGCCTCTGAAGAGACAGAGAGAAACTTAAAAATGAGACATACCGAGCTCTTCAGGAATCATGTTTATTCCTAGAGACTTGGGTATTTGCATTACTCAATATTTAGTAAAGTTTGTTTCCATGTATTAAAGAATATAAATTTTATTACTTTAATATTAGTCTTAATAAGCCTAAGTAATGGTAAATTGGCTTTACATGTACACCATGCAGAGATTCACCAAAAAGGAAAGTAGACTGCCATGTTTAGCCACGAAGGGGAAAAAGCAATTAAATGGTGGGAATTTGGAGCAATAGAGATTGAGTTGAGCTATAAGTTGAGGGATCAGGAATCACATTCAGTTTGGAGGCTTTTGTAAGTGTGTAGAGGAAGAACACTTTTGGGGAAACAGCTAATAAAGAATTGGCTGGAATGTAAAGAGCAAGGAAGAGAGTAATAATAAATAAGACTATAAAAGTAATTTAGAGTTGAAGTAAAGTGCTACTAAATGAAAATTTAGTTTTGCTTTGAATTTTAAAAGATCTTTTCAGAAATCCTTGAGATCACTGGAGTCAACTTGGTATATGACCAAAAAAAAAAATCTTAACTAGCACCCTGGAGTTTTGTGCCCAATGTTTCCAACCTAGATATCTTTTGGGATTGAAACCAAAAACCCAAAAATCTTTTACTTAACTTAACCGAAGACATTTTTCTTTTTGTCTTCAACAAAACATTTTATATTTCAACCCCAAATTAGTAATATAATAGGATAGAGTGACGAACTTTAAAGTTCTGAGTTTGGGCATGTTCTTCTATTTATTAGTTATACATATATAGAGAAACCTGACCTATTAGAATTTCATTGGTAAAGGGAACTTTTAGGTGTGGAAATTATATCTACCAAAGAAGTTTAGTATCTTTGCTGTAACTTAGTCTCAGAGATTTTCCTACATCAATAAGACACAATGGACCTTGCTCAGGGTCATATAATGTCAGAGGCAGATCTTGAACACAGGTCAGAATTTCTCCTGACTCTAAGGCTACTTCCCTATCAATTATCCCCCCTGGCATATACGATACAAACTGTATAACCTTAGATAAATCACCAAACTTTTCTGAGCAATCCAACTTCTCTTCCTGGATTATGAAGGCTATGAAGAAAAATGATTTCATATGCAAAATTTTTTTCAATTGTAAAACTCTAAAGAAATATGAATTGTTACTTTTATAATTCCTCCTCTGTTAAAAGTCCCTAATGCCTCCTTGTGGTATAGATACAACCTTTCCCCACTAAAATTTTTCCATTGGATTAAAAGTTCCAGGAGATTGAATGAAGACTTGGATAATAGGTCCAATGATAAATGTGCCCAGTGTGTAGATGTTTGGCCAATGCTCACCTCCCCCTAAGAAGGTTCTCCACCAGATGATAAGTATTTTTGAACAAAACAACTTATTAAAACCATCTAGTAAGATATCTTGAAGACTCTGAAACTTTCAAGTAGGCTGCAACATCTTAACTCATTAATGCTTTCGTACTTCAGAGTTTCTGGACATCACAGATTCCGTATCTTGTACAAAAAAAATGGAATCCTCATTAGGAAGGGCACAAGGGTTTGTGTGAATAAAGAGAAGAAAATTCCTACAGACACCATGGCCCTATAAAGAAACTGAATTCTGTCATTTTATGACTCACTCAGCTGCTAATGCTGCAGGCATTGTTCATTTGAGCCTCTCATTAGCAAATAATCACATTAAGGATGAGATGGCCATGATAACACTGATTGGCAGAGGAAAACTATGCCTGGCTGGGAATGTTCTCATTTACAATCATCTGTGTTTTCATAGTGTGAATCTCATTTTTCAAGGTTCTGAATATTTGATGTAGTTCTGAGCTAGCCATGTCAGCAGTAGCCATGGAATTTCTGTAGGAAAATTGTAGCATCCTTAGAGAGAATGACTTTGAATATGTCACTTAATAAAAAAATCAGATGCTTTAGCTCTGTGTTCTTGATTGAATAGATGCTCACTTTAAACCACAATAACATCTGAGTGGTTGTGACCATCAAATTATCATGGTATGACAAATAAAGTTGGAGCTACCGTAGGTATGGAACTGGTCTTACCCTCCTTCACTGAGATACCTTCTAAAAAGCTCTTTTGGACAGTGGTCCAAGGAAGAATTGCAACAATCAAAATAGTAGAAACCAAAGTATGTTTGCCATTGTATTTTCTTTCTTCCAGATAAGTGGTATGGAATTTCTCTCTTAGGTTAATAAAACATGTACACAGGTACTTCTCTTTCCCTAAACCATAATCCGTTCTCCCACACCTTAATAACCCAATTAGTGAATTAACATGCAAGGGCACTGATTAACCTATTTCCAACATAGCATGTGACACTATATATGGTATCTAAGAGCCTTAAAATTTCTATCTATTGATTTTTTTAAAAAGTAAATCATTTAGGGCTGGAATGATTGGCTCCACTGTGGGGGAAAAAGCATTGTCTCCCTTAAAGACTTCTCCCTCAGACACTTTACTATATTATTTAAAACAAAATATTAGGAGAGCCTAGGTTGCTCAGTGGATTGAAAGCCAGGTCTAGAGATGGGTGTTCCTGAGTTCAAATCTGGCTTCAGACACTTATTTGATGTGTGACCCTGGGCAAGTCAATTAATCAACATTGCCTAGTCCTAATAGCTCTTCTGCCTTGGAACCAATACATAATAATTCTAAGATTGAAGGTAAGAGTTTTTATTTATTTTTTATTTAATTTTTTAAAACATTTATTAATATTTATTTTTTAGAAAAGTTAACATGGTTATATAATTCATGCTCTTACTTTCCCCTTTGCCCCCAGAGCTCCCCCAACATGGCTGATGTGTATTTCCACTGGTTTTAACATGTGTCATTGATTAAGACCTATTTCCAAACTGTTGATAGTTGCATAGGTGTGGTAGTTTCGAGTCTACATCCCCAATCATGTCTGCCTCAACCCATGTGTTCAAGCAATTGTTTTTCTTCTGTTTCCACTCCTGTAGTTCTTCCTCTGAATGTGGGTAGCGTTCTTTTCCATAAATCCCTCAGAATTGTCCTGGGTCATTGCATTGCTGCTAGTACAGAAGTCCATTACATTCTATTTCACCACAGTGTATTGGTCTCTGTGTACAATGTTCTTCTGGTTCTGCTCCTTTCACTCTGCATCAATTCCTGGAGGTCTTTCCAGTTCACATGGAACTCCTCCAGTTTATTATTCCTTTGAGCACAATAGTATTCCATCACCAGCATATACCACAATTTGTTCAGCCATTCCCCAATAGAAGGACATACCCTCATTTTCCAGTTTTTTGCCACCACAAAAAGTGCAGCTATAAATATTTTCATACAAGTCTGTTTATCTATGATCTCTTTGGAGTACAAACCCACAACCATGGTATGGCTGGATCAAAGGGCAGGCATTCTTTTATGGCCCTTTGAGCATAGTTCCAAATTGCCATCCAGAATGGTTGGATCAGTTCACAACTCCACCAGCAATGCATTAATGTCCCAGTTTTGCCACATCCCCTCCAGCATTCATTACTCTCCCCTTCTGTCATTTTAGCCAATCTGCTAGATGTAATGTGATACTTCAGAGTTGTTTTGGTTTGCATTTCTCTAATTATTAGAGATTTAGAACACTTTCTCATGTGCTTATTGATAGTTTTGATTTCTTTGTCTGAAAATTGCCTATTAATGTCCCTTGCCCATTTATCAACTGGGGAATGGCTTGCTTTTTTATTCAATTGGTGTGACTGCTTATATATTTGGAAGGCAAGAGTTTTTAAAAAAAACACAACATAGTATGATTTACAACACTATCTCTGCAATATTGAAATATATCTTTAAAATATGTATGTATGTATGTATGTATTTACATATATGTGTATACACACATCTACCAGCACACACACATATACAGTTGCAGATTATTCTTGCTTTCACTGTAGTCAGAGGCAATATGGTGCAATGGTATCAATCACTGAACTGTTGAAGTTTGGTTCAAATTTTACCTGAGACACTTACTAGCTCAATGACCCTGAATAAGTCACTTAACCTCCACAATGCACAGGCAGCTCCCTAGTACTTATCTACAAAGTTCCTGATGGGTTGCATCCAGAGAAGGAGTTCTCCTATCTTATTCAGACTCTGCATTCACTGCCCATATATTCATAGCGAGATGCTATCTATAAATTAAAAAGGAGAAAGCTGTTTCTAAATATTTGAAAGGTGTTGAATATATAGTCTGAATGTTTTGGTTGATTTTGCTGTTATGTTTTTTAAATTAAAAAGTATAAACTGAATATAGAGAGTTTATTACTTTGTATAGAAGGGGGAGTGGGGGTAGAGCTGTGATATTATGCAGTTTATAAAGGAAAATTCTAATATAGTAGTCTAAGAAACATCACTTTGAAAATTAACATAAATTGGCTGGATATGAGCACTGTCATGAGGACTGAAAACGGACTGACAGATCCTTAAGGAAATGTAATGATAAATGGCAATGTGTCGAATTGTGAGAAGGTGACCAGCAAGACACCATGGGAATGAATGTCAAGCCTGGTCTGGTTTAACAGCTTCATTAGTGGTCTGGAAGAAGAGGTAAGGCACATTAATGAAATTTCCAGACAATATTAAATAGGGAATTGGCATCCACACCAGTGAAAATGGAGATCTAATGTTTGGTACAAAGGTTACCAATGGCAAGAAATAAAATTTAGACATATGAAGAAGTAATAACCGGAAGAATGACTAGGTTGGGGGTAGGAGTAGGGGAGCAATATCCAAGTTAAGCACAAGAGAAAATGATACCAAATAAATTCTAACTGAATTGACCAACTCACATTTGTAGAGTCCTTTGGAGGTTTATAAGGAGAGTGCCTTCCCTTCTAAGATTCTCTTCCAAATATTTCATATTTATCTTGGGTTTACTGATGTTGTTGTTGTTTGTACCAATAAAATGCAAACTCCTTGAGAACAGGAACTGTTTTATCAGTCATTCAGGAGCACTTATGATGCACCTACTATGTGCCAGGCACTGTACTAAGTGCTGGGGATACAACGAAAGACAAAAGACAGGGATCTTAGAGTAAAATAGGGGAAATATAATGCAAACAACTATGTACAGAAAAGAAACCTCTGTGAGATATATCAACATAGGAATAATTAACAGAGGCATGGCAAGAGCATAAAGGAGAATCAGAATAGACTTCTTGCAGAAGGTGGGATTTTAGCTGAAACTTGAAGAAACTCAGAGAAGTCAGAAGAAGATGAAGATGGAAAAAAGAGGGAATTCTAGGCATAGGAGATTCCCAATTAATGAAAATGCATAGAACAGAGAGATGCAGGTTCTTGTGCTAGGAAGAGCAAAAAGGCCAGGGCCACTGGATTACTATCCTGAGTATTTGGGGTGAGGAAAGTGTGGAAGACAGTAAAAGTCATGGTAATGATGATAATGAATGGCTTTCATGCCAAACGGAAGATTTCATCTTTGATCCTTCAGGTGACAGAGAGCCACTGGAGTTAATTGAATATGGGGAAGGCTGAAATAATTAGACAGGTGCTTCAGGGAGATTGATTTGTCAAGCAAATGGAAGATGAAGTGAAGAGGGGATGGGACTGTGGCACAGATACCAACCAGCAGGGTAGGGCAATAGGCTAGGTATGAAGAGATGAAGACCTGTACCAGGTGGTAGGTTAACCATAAGACACAGGGGGGGGGGGTGTACAATACATGTTATGAAGGTAAGATCAATAAGACTTGGCCACAGGCTGCAATGGGGAGATGAGAGAGAGAGAGAGAATATGAGGGGTAGAGATTGATACTGAAATTGTGAGCCTAAAGGACTAGGAGAATGGTGGTACTTTCAACAATAGCAGGGAAGTTTGGAAGATGGGAAAGGATAAGAAATTCAGTTTTAGACCTTTTGAATTTAAGATGACTGTGAACTTGTAGTTGAAGATATCTAATAGGCAGTTGTTGATGTGAGTCTTAAGATTAGGGTTAAGATGATAGGATCATTAGGAAAGAGATGATGAGCAAGTGAAAAGGTATATAGAAAGAAGTGAAGAGGGCTCAGCAACTAGCCCTGGTGAATAGCACACAGTGCCTGAAACAAGGCAAAAGCTTAGAAAAAATGATTGTTGATTGATTACTTCCTTGATTGATTGAAAAAAAGTTTTTCTCATACTATATGAGGTAATAATAGCACCTATCTTGTCTTTTTAAAGTTTTCAAAGTGCTCACAAACATTATCTCATTTGTCAAGTGGTATAAATAGTATCCTCATTTTGTTGTTGTTATCGTTCTTTCAGTTTTTCCAACTCTTTGAGACCCCTTGGACTTCTATAGTGTGGCAATAGTGTCCATGGAGTTTTCTTAGAAAAGATACTGGAATAATTTGCTATTTCCTTCTCCAGTGGATTAAGGCAAATTGAGGCAAAGTTATTTGCCCAGGATTCATAGCCTAGTATATTCTGAGGTTAAATTAGAACTCAAGTCTTCCTGACTCCAGGCCTTACACTATCCAAAGAGTCAACTAGCTGCCTTCTGTTTTCAGTAGGTGATATCAAAAACATGCATCTAGAAAGCAAATTATTTCTCAACCTCTTCTCTCTCTAAATGTTGTAATTTCCTTAGAAAGTTAAAGGAGGCTTTAATTTCTTTTCTCTCAAGAAACACGAGTTCTTCCGCATTGTTGGAGATTAATCAGATACTTTTTTCAACTTACAGACTATTCATTTGAAGTTTAATTTCAAACATAAGCATATACATATATACATACATACATAGTCAAATACACACAAATATATATATATATGCACATAGCCATTTGTGCATACTAAGCTTCATTAATTACATATTAATTATATATAGTATATCTTTCTATCTATGTATCTATTTATCTCTATATCCATCCATCCATTTCTCTCTCTCTCTCTGTTTCTCTCTCTCTCTTTCACTTTCTGTCTGTTTTTCTTTCTCTCTCTGTTTCTCCCCCACAGTTACTTGCCATCCACATTAATGTCTCCATTTGTCACTCTCTAATAATCCTCTTCTTAGAATCTTTGATTTTAGATATCAGCTTCTATACAAAGCCTTTCTTGCTCTTTGCAGTTGTAATATCTCTTCTAAATCTACTACATACAATACAAATATGCATGCATATGCATAAAATTATACAACAAATGGGATACCTACACACATCTATATGGAGCACTTAACTGGAGACGAGACCAAACAAGATGTTTGTATGTATGCATGTGTGAATATATGTATATTTGAATGTTGTGAGTGCAGAGTTGTTGGTTTTTTCTTCCCACTTTTGTCTTTGTATCCCCAGTACTTAGCGCAGTGCCTGGCATATACTAAGCACTTGATAAATGCTTGATTGATTGATTGATTGAATAAGCAACTCTTACTCTCAAAGACCCTCAGAGATTTATCGTTTC
Organism: Gracilinanus agilis; assembly: GCF_016433145.1. Classification (NCBI taxonomy): domain Eukaryota; kingdom Metazoa; phylum Chordata; class Mammalia; order Didelphimorphia; family Didelphidae; genus Gracilinanus; species Gracilinanus agilis. Next base: position 528,653,939 of record NC_058132.1, read on the forward strand.
TGAATTTTTCTCTCAGGACTTCCCCAATCCTGTCTTAGGTTTTTCTTTCCTGATGTTTAAAAAGGAAGAGGTGACAGTAGTGGCATTTCCCTCTTTTCACTTTCTGCCAATCTTCTGGCATGTTACATTAGCAAACAGTCCATCAATTTCTCAGGTAAGGCAGGCTCATTGCTACTCAGAGTTGTTCAATGACATCTCAGTGAAAAGGAAAAAGAGCAAAATATGGTCTTAGGTTTTCTTTTTTCCTGATTTCATAGTTGATTTTATAAACACACACACACACACACACACACACACACACACACACACACACACCATTTATATTCCTTGGCCCAGAAACTTTATTTCCTTCAGGTTAATTTAAATGAGAAAAGGAATGAAGAGGAGGAGAAACTATCTCTAAATTCAATTTGTTTGATTGGGGATATAAATATTGAAATATGAGAAATATGGGAAAATTGCCCCATGAATGAAACATATGGATTCTAAGGACTCAGGGTAGGGATCAGGGTTGAGAAAAAGAAGGTTATGTCCCTGGAGTCCTGTGACTCAAACTTCTATCTTCTATCTTTGGAGAAAAACTTAGAAAGTCAATACTTCCATGCTAATGGCTGCATTAACACCAGAGGAAGTAAGTTATCTTTTGACCTCAGATGTGGGAGGGGGGAGAATTATTTTTTAAGTTTATCAATTTCTTGTTGAATAGGAGTATTTTAAAAAGAAGTAGGGTTAATAAACATGTAAAAAAGAAATTGTCAAATTGATTAATTTGATTAATCTTTAAAAAAATACAAATAAGAGAGCAAAAAAACATGTAGAATGAAACCTAGACAAGCAAAACAGTCTTAGATTAACTCACCAACAAGCTAACCATGGTCCTTGAGATTTTAAATATCAGAAGAAATATCATTCCAGTAGTGAAGAACTTACTGAGTTCAGGCTTCCAAGAGGGAATCACTGGGTGAGGGATGAGGAAAAACGAATCACCCTTTCTCTGTCTCCTAGTTCTTCCTCACCTTTCTGCCCTCCTAGCCTCATGTTATCATAGAGGCTGAGCCTTCAGCCAGCAGAACATCCAGATACGAAGCATTGAAGACAAAGATGGAGAGACACTAACAAAAAACCATGATTCCTTAGACCACACATGACTATGTATTATGGATTCAAGAAAGAACTTCCAGGAACCAGGGGATGCCAACTTGTTCTTTGGCCACGTGTGTTCTCTGTGTTCCACATCTCACCACCATTATAACCTAAGTTTAAGTCTCGGAATTAATTCCCTCGGAATCTATATGTATTTGAGGGAGAATGTGTCCCCAAACATTTGAGTTCTCTACCGGTTGTTCTTACTAGGCTATCTTAATCAATACCTTTTGTAAAAACTAAATGAAATCTTACTCCCTGATATTCATGGGAAGCATACCGTTGGGGCTTAATGATAATATAATTGGGAATTCCAGCTTCTCAATGTTGTCCTAAGGATAGGAGTTATTAATCACTCTCTGGGAACTCTACCTAGCAATATGAGTGGGAATCAAGAAAGTAACCCTATTGAAGTTGCTAATTAGCTTTGCAGTTCATTAAGTGCTTCTAATAATGAACCATCTTCCTTATTAAGTCCATCTTGCTCAGTTCTTGAAATCAGTTCACCTGTTTGGGAAAGCACTTCAATCTTTGGGACCTAATTCTTGTTCTACTGAGTTTAGAACCATCAGCATCAACTCACAACTATCCAATTAATTGCATGGCAAGTCCCTAAAATTATCAATCTCTATTACCTTGGTTTACCAACCTCTTAGAAGTGGATCACAAACTGCAATAAAAGTAACCTGATTGAAAGGCCACAGTTCACCTTGATTTAACTTGGTTCAGGACCATCAGAGAACAGAAAAACTCTGGTTAAGGGCACAGTCAAGTCAGCATAGGGAGGCAGGCAGAAAAGTCTGTACACACTGGGGATGAGATTTGTGAATCAATGAATACATGATTTATGTAGTGCTTACTATGTACAAAGCACTGGGCTAAGCTCTGAGAATACAAAGAGATAAAACGATCCCTTCTCTCAAGGAGTTCATACTCTAATGGGAAGAAACATAAATGGAAAGTTTCACTCACAAATCAGATGGGAAAGTCCCATAGTCTTTAGGGTACAGAAGCAAAGCAAATGTTAATGCCATTTCTCTTTTGTTATCTCCACTGATAAACTCTTATCAGTTTCCCAAGTTCAGCTTTTGCCAATGACTTTGATTCAAAGATCTTTCTTTTTTGGGTCATCAGTAGTTCTGGCTACTGAAGGAACCTGAAAGAACAGTTGCCAGGCTGCATCTGCACAGGGATGTTTATCAGGATGATGGCTGCGAATAGAACTAGAAACATCGCCATTCCCAAGGTTCTTTTTGGGTTGGTAGTTTGTGTGGATGGATGGTCTCTTCTCCATGGGGTTTGCTGCCTGGGATAAGGACTATGAGGACTAGACTAGATCTAGCACCTGTGGTCTGTTGGGTTCTGCCACTCGTAAGATTTATATGCTTATCTGTCTGCCCTTTGGTGGTAATTGGTCAGCAATAGCGGCTGGTGATAGAGTTCCTTCTCCACCATGATTTCACTAGTCAAAAAAGCTGGTTTGGAAGTAAGCTGATGTTTCAGGGAACATCACTATTCCCAAGGCTCTTGGGTTCAAATCCTGGGATGACTATCTCTATATCTGAGGGGAAATGGTGGCCAAGGTAGTGGTAGTTGTTTAATTTACCTGGTACAAATTGCCTTCTATCTTTCCTGCAGTGTACCTTGTTACTTCATTTAAATTTGCCTGCCTGCCCTATTGCTGACTTAATTAAAATGTAAAGAGTTGTTGATACACAGTGATACAACAGTTTTATAAATCAAAACAACTTTGAAAGACTTAGGAACACTGATCAATGCAATGATTAACCAGATCCCAAAGGATTCATGATGAAACATGTGCTCACTTCCTGAAAGAGAGGTGATGAACTCAGAGTACAGATTAAATCATAATTTTTTGGCCATTGTCACTGTTGGAACTTGTTTTGTGTCACCATATATTTGTAACAGGAGATTTTTTCTTGATTTCTTAATGGTGGAGGTGAGTAGGAGCGGGGAAGAAGTGAGATAGGTTAGTGGTAGATTTTTATTTTAAGAAGTAAGAAAGAAAAACTTGTATTTTGGGTTATAGAGATAGTAAATCTATAAAAATTGAGAAGGGGAAGAGATAGTTATGGATTGGATAATGTAAACTCTAGAATTTTAAAAATTTTGCATCTATATATACACATATATATATGGATTTCTGAATTTGGGGATCTCTTGGGGGGGGAAAGGTGAATTTTTCATTTAAAATACAATTTAATTTAAAAGAAAAGAAGAAAGAAATAAAGGAAAGAAATTCTGATTTGTGGGGATATGTGCATATACCCACCCAAGAAATGGGAAAGGAAAAATATAGGAAAAAATTGTGAGATTTAAAAAAATTATATTCACTTCAAGTCATAGAACTTAAGGTTGGCAGAATCTCTAACTTACTGTGTCTTTGGAAGACAGTGTCAATTGTGTTTTGGAGAATAATAAGATGACCTGAGATAACCAAAAACTGACCTTGTCAAGGGAAGAATTTCTTGAAAGTGAGTGGTAGGAAGAAGATAAATAAGCCATAAGGATCCCTTTCCCTACTACATATTTGAGCAATATGGAAAGCTATAATTATTAGGAGAGAAGGAAACTGCATATGCAAGTAGAAGAGCTCTCTTCAGCTGGCACCATTTTTACTTATTGATTCTCTCCAATTCAATGGAACAAAGACATAAAGGCCAGAAGAGAAGTTCTCTTGTTGCAGACTACTGCAGATTGTAATTCCCCTTATCACTGTTGTGAGTGAATATTGCAGTTTGTTTGCTGTATTACATTCACCCTGAGCCTGGGAAATGAAGGCTTTTCTTTACCCACAGCTTCATAAGGATTCCTTCCTCCTTCTCTATTTTCTTTAACCATATATTTCCCCAGATAATTATACTACTGAGCCAGCCTGAGGCCATCATCTCTAATTTCAATATAGGAAACTTTTGAGAATGGATCCTCTGGTAGAGGACCTAATAGTTTGCATAATTCTGTTGGAAAGAGGGAAGAAGCCAGGGACAAACTGAGTTTTGACAGGTTGCTATGGAAGGGAGGAAGTCTGAGTTTGGACTAGATAAGCCCTTAGGGTTTGTAATTGCATTCTCAATAATAAAGTATGTCTCTGAGGATCCCCATCTGCTATGCAATACCACCCAGGTGTAGAACTGGGGAAGTGAACAGCTCCTCATTCCTTCCAAGCCAAATATTTAGAATGAAGTAGTGATAACATCATATTGGACGTATTTAAATGTATATATTACCAGTTTGGAGATGACAAAAAAGGAAAGTGGGCCAATTCAATCTGTATGAGAGAAAGAATAAAAATTATGAAAGGTATAACTCTTTTTCTTATACTGTTTTAGAAATAAATAGTTGAATTTGCTTTTATTGGGCTGTGAATTTTTTTTGATAGCATTGTCAAATTCTGGTTATAGTAGGAAAGACTTCAAATGTGGCAACAGGAATGACCAACAGGATGTAAACTCCTTTCTTTTCAAAAGACCAAAGAAGAATGGGTTATGGTAAAGTGAGAAAAGTATTGGGTTTGGAATCTGAAAACCTGCATTCAAATTCTACCTCTCACTGCTTATGAGTTCTTGAGAAATCACTTACTATTTTTGGGTCTTAGTTTCCTAAGTTATAAAACAATGAAAGGAATAGTCCAAAAGATACCTTCTAATTCTATGCTTATATGAAAGTAATGAGATGTGTTCAAAAAGTAAATAGAACAAGTCCTTCAGTAAAATCAAAGATTCTGAAAAAGAAAATAGAAAGTCCCAACCTTGGAATTACTTAATACTGTCCTAGTCCTTGACAGAGACTTTCATAACAGAAAAATATTATTTATAATAAAGGTTTAATAGGGAAGAGGACAGAGTAGAAGTCAATGTGATAACAGAGAAAGGAGTGATAGATTTAGAATTAAAGGACCTAGATTCAAATTCCAGTTCTACCACTTTTCCCCCATGTGATTTGTTCACTAAAGGACTCAATTTCCTCATCTGTAAAATAAGATTGGATCAAACTAAATTGACTCCTGGCTCTTAATCTATAAAGATAAAGAACAAAAGTCTAAATATATTTATATATGTATATGTATATGTACATATATACATATACACTAACAAACATAAACATTGACTGAGACAAGGGAATTAATTCTTTTTTGTTAAAAATTAATTTTAAAAATTTCCTTCCTTTCCATCTTAGAATCCATACTGTGTGTTGGTTTGATGGCAGAAGAGTGCTAAGGGCTAGTCAATGGGGGCTGAGTGACTTGCCTAAGGTCACATATCTAGAAAGTGTCCAAGAACAAATATGAACCCAGGACCTCTTGTCTCTAGACCTGGTTCTCAAACTACCGAATCGCCTAGCTGTCCCTGGGAATTAGTTCTTTAAAAGAAAAACACTTCACTTGACTACAGCATATAGAACTAGGACACAGCAGAAATGTCACATAACATGTCTGGCATAACAAAGTGACTGTGTAAAACCTATAAAGTTCTGGTGCAGAAGAGAGGAAATCTGGTAAAGAGAAGCAGTGAGAAAGGACTCACAGACATCCAAGCTGTGAATGAGCTTTCATGAAAGCTTTTTGGATTCAGCTAACTAAGATCATAGTTCAAAGAGTGGGACAGTTACAGCTAGAAAGAGTTTATGGGGCATAATGAAAAGGACAAGGGGGGAAAAAGAGGAACAAAAAAGAATCACATTCCTTTGGATAAAGGCTGTCTGGGAGAGAAGAAATATGGAAGTGTATAAATGTGTAGGAGTGAGGAAAACTGGGCAAAAGGATATAATACAGCATACAAGAAGGGTGAAGAGGAAATGATGAAAAATTCAGAGCATTTAGTTTAGGAAAAAATTGAGATTTATTGTTTGTGAAAATAATTTTGTCTTTGGTAGGGGTTTGAGGAAGATGTGATAAATATTTATGCCATGCAAATACTATTTTATTGAAATGAATGTGAAAGTATTTTGAATAGCTTTATTAAAAAAGTAAAAGGTACATTATTATACAGCTGTCAGATGGCATTTCCCTTAGCTCAGTTTGCAAGTATTTGCACCAAGCTTTTATCAAAATTAGAATGTATCTTTAAATTTAACTAAGCAGAATTATTTTGAAGTTATTATTTTATTAAAAAAAAACAATCATTAGAGCACACATTGTAATTAGTTGGCCAATTTTTACTGTAGGAGAATCTTGCTCAGAGACATTATTTTATGCTTGGCAAATCCCTGTAGATTCCTGACTACAACACAAATCATTAGCTTACCAGAGTAGAGGCAAATATAAGGTCATTAAGTAGATTAAGAGATTTTTTTTTTAAATGCTGCATCTCGTTCTAAAATAATATCCAAGTGTCTCAACATTAAGGTGATAATAAACCATAAAAAACTTAAACTTGTTCTTCAGGCATCCTAGACATTCATTCTTGGCTTCAGAGAAGAAATAATTAGTAAGAGAGGATTTGAGGCATTTTATACTTTAATTTTTTATCAAGAAATAAATTCTACAGTTTCATTTGGACTATCTGACTTGTGCAATTTTCTTTCTTTTCTGTGAAACTCTCAGACTGGTATATTATACCAAAGTTGCAAATAAAACATCTTTATTTGAATTGTCCTTTTAATGCCATTCCAAATATGTTGTATGAAAGATAACGGTAGTATTTCCCAAATATACACTAAGCTATGAATGACTAGGAGGCACAACAGCTACATTGCAATTTTTAAATCCATGGGCTTACCCAATTATAACAACTATGAGTGGAGAGGAGAGGGGGAAAGAATCTTTATTTCCATTGTGTTTTAATGTCAATAGAGTCAAGTTCTGTAGAAGGTCTATATTCTAGAATCCTCCTTGGACAAGCAGAGATTAATTTGGAAAAAAATATTGGCTAAATTGGTTATCAGGAGTCCAAAGAATCACTGTGTACTTCAGATAGATTTTCTGATCCCCATTTTCTGATACAGCCAGCTGATGGTATCTCCCCTTCAAATTATCTTACAATTACTTTGCATGTGCTTCACAATGTGTACATGTGCTCCACTCTTTTCAAAGCAGTAAATATTAGATCACAAATTCTATAAGATTTCATTCAGAAGAGAGAGATTAATTCTCAATTTACTTGGCCTTGATTATAGATCCAGAAGAAAAAAAGTCTCTCCTCTCTCAATCATCCTTGTTTCTACCACCCCATAATATCTGGAAAGAAGCAGATGAAATAGAACTATTAATGGGTTTGAAGCTGCAAAACTCCATCTCTTTCTGGTCAATGCTTTGTGAGTAGTATTCAGAATCTGCTGCACTCAGTATGGGACAGTGCTTGTTGAGGGAATGACTGAGTTTGGAAAGAAAAATCATGAAAGGCAGAGAGGAGGAAGAACAACTCTTGGAAGTCAAGGCTTATCCTATATTACCTTCAAAATTACAAGAGTCTTATTTGATTGGTATGAATGTTCTCTTTGCTCGTGAATAATGTAACCCTTCTGTATCTTTATGGATAATGAATTGTTATGGACAAAAATATATTAAGTCCCTTCATGGTCAATATTCTCACCAAGCTTAGCTTGGCAGATCTTCAGATGATAAAACTGATCATTGGACCCATACTTGAAGTTTTCCCAGGCAGGTAGGACTTTCCAGAATTTATACACCACTGGTAAGCCAGGGTCACCTCCACGCCATATTGAAGCATCTGATTAGGATATACACTAGGTCATAAACTACAGCATTTCCTCAGAGGATGCCCAGAAAAACTAGAGTTCAAAGTCAGATCCAAGATGAAAATGAACAAGCATTCCTTAATTAAAATATTCACTTTATTCAGTACTTTCAGCAAGTATACTACCAAACTATATATATATACTATATAGCACAAGACTACTATAAAGCACAAAGAAAGCCCAGTGTGGAATGAATAATGGAAAGCAGTAATTATAACGCCAATAACTCATTTTGAACTGAAGCAAGATGGCTTCAACTAACCACATATCATGAACACTCTTCATTTTGTTGCAATAAAATAGTACTCCAAATCTGTAACTGTTTTATAAACCTAGAAATAGAACATTGATGAGATTATTTCCACAGAGATAAAATATTTATGAAAATCTTAATGATTGTTAAAGTCACAACACATAAACATTATAAAAACATAAAATAACAAGGTTTATATAGTGCTCAGCCTATTGCTTCAAAAATGAAATAATTTATATACACATAGTATATTTACATATTGATATTCTGTATGCTATATATCTTTAATATTCACCATTTTCTTGGGATTTCATTTTTTCTTTTATTTCAGAAAAGATTTCACAGAAAAGTCAGCATCATTGGCTGACTTTTAGGACCTGACTTCTTTAGGGTAGATATTTAAAATATTTTATGATCATTTTATCTTTCTTCTAAAACCTTCTTTTCTGAGATCCAGAACCATTTAACTGGCTGCTCACCTGGTTATCTCCACCAGCCCCTCAAACTACACAAATCCCAAATAGTTTATTGAATTGTATTCATATACTCACCCACTCATCCAGTCTAAGGCCATACCAGTTTGCTCCTATATCCTTTCTTTCCCTATCAAGATACTACTGGGGGCTCAGAAATTTTTGTCAGTCAACAATATTCTCTTATCATTTTTTCCAATTCTGATATGATTGTGTAGAAGGGCACCAAAACCTAAAGCCATACAGTTCTCAGTTTCCTTGGCCAGCAAAGGATAACATCTTCTACTAGACACAAGCACTTACTCTTTCCATATGCTATGCATTCCTTATTCTAGCTAGAAAATTCCTCCCATGTTCTGATCTGTAACACCCAAAGTATATTTTATTCACTCAAAACCATTCCACATTCCATCACACATATATCCATGACTTAATCTTGCTTCTCTCCTTGCAATTTGCTCTAATACCAATATTAAAGGAATCCATTACCATTCTTGAAAGATCTAGGGGATTTGCTGATCCTGAGCAAAGTAAACAGTAGCCCCACAGCTCCAGGCAAATGGATTGCTCTTAGTGTCTTCTTGCACAAATGACTTTCTTAGTTTGGATGATTCCGGGATCAAATACATTATCTTTTACCCTCAGCCTATTCCTCTTACTGAATTCTTAGTTTCTGTCTGTGGCACTATTCCTTCAGACTTAGAAATTCACAATGTTGGGCTTAATTTTGATTCTACCTTATTCCTCACCTTTCATATCCAATCAGTTACCAAATAGTATTGATTCCACCTCCTAGCATTTTCCACATTCATCCTCTCTCTTTCCCACTACCTTTATTACTGGAATATCTTTCTAGCAAAGCTTCCCATTTACTTAACTTCCTAAATCTGAATATTACTACCATTCCTAACTCAAATCAGGAAATTGAAAATGGTATATCCACCATCCAATACAGGAGGAGAGAAGGGTACTTGAACCTCAACTGAATGAATGGCTAATTAAAGTAGTTATTAAGCTCCTACTAAGTATTAGGCACAATGCTGGCACTAGAGATTCAAAAACAAGAATAAGGCCATTCTAACAGCTAATGATAACAGTTCTGAAGAGTGAATGGTGGCCTGGCTATGGAGTATTTCTATGGGGAATAGAGTAGATGATGAGATCTTGGGCGAGTCATTTAATCCTTTTATCTCAGTTCCCAGTCTGTAAAAGGAGCTGGAGAAGGAAATGGAAAACTCTTCCAGTACTTTTGCCAAGAAAACATAAAGAGTTGGGCATTATAGAAACAACTGAACAACAACAGAGTGGATTAACAGTTCTAGGAAGGGTGAAACATGGTCATTTTTTTTTTTTGGGGGGGGGGGTCCATTGAGTAATGGAAAGTCCCAAAAAGAGAGAAGGAAGGCAGCTATAGGTCAGATAACAATATTCACAAGGTAGATAGATGGTTGAGTGTGATATTATACTACCTTAAGTTTCATGCAAAGTCCCTGGAGCAGGCAGCTTTTTTTTCAATGACTGCTTAGGCAAATACAATTTTAACCCCGTTTTGAGATAATGCTAAAGATTGAAGAATTTCATATCATGTTGAAATGATCTGCTAAATCTTCCAATCAGTTTTTTCTTCCAGACTTTGAGTAGGCAGTTTCAATTACCTGCCAGTAATCTTAACTGCATACTACATCATTCACATATGTATCTCTCAGCCAACAAACAGATTATGTGATACTTTGTATTATGCCATGCTATTTAAATCAGCTTTCTTTAAAATAAATCATTTACATAGCCATTCAGTAGTGAAATCTTGCTAACCATCTAAGTCAGATTCTCAGGGCTTTGTGAAACTTTCAATCCACCTATAAACATTTATTAAATATCTAGAATATATTACATGCTAGATTTGGGGCTAAATGCTAAGAATAGAGTGACAAAAATGAAAAAAAAATGCTCTTGCTCTGAAGGGTTTTGCACTAAACAAGGGGGAATAACATGTACAAATATCAGGATATTAAATAGGCATAAGGTGATGGTGGAGGAAAGACATTAAGGGATGAGGGGATCAGGAAAATCTTTGAAAGGTGGCATTAACTTTGAGTCTGAAAGATTAAAGATTCTAGGAAAAGGAATGCAAGAAGGGTATGGAAACAGTCAATCCAAAGGCACCAAGGTGGGAAATGGAGTGCTGTATATGAAAAACCATGAGGAGGTGAGTTTGAATGGATTGTCAAGAAGAGTAATATGTAATATGACTGAAAAGATAGTTTGAGTGAAAAATGTCAAGGGCTTGTAATGACAAATAGAAAGGATTAATCCTACAGGGATTAATAAGTAGGCAACAGAGTTTATTGAGAAGGGGAGAACAAAGTCAAACTTGTACCTTAGGAAATCACTCTGGAAACCATGAAAGGACGAAAGGGATTTGAGAAAAGATTGAAGAAGGGACACTTTTATCAACAATCCAAGTGAGAGTTGGTAAGGGCCTGACCTGGCATGTTGGACTGATTTGAAATATGTTGTAGAAGCAGAAAAAAATAAAATTTAGTAATTGATTGAATATGTGGAGTGAGGAGAAATGAGGATGAGAAGACGATTCTCAGATTGGGAACCCTAAATGGATAGTGATAGAAATAATTCAGGAGATGGATGAGTTTAGGAATAATTGTAGGTGTCGACAGGTTGAGTTTGTGAGATCTATAGTATATTTAGTTCAAAAAGCACAACTAACAGTTTGGAATGAAGAACAAGAAGGAGAAAAGGATAGATTTGTAGATCTGAGAATCTTCTGCATAGAATTATTAATTAAACCCTTGGGAACTATGTGGGTGTATGGGGTGAGAATATCTTAGAGAGAGCCTTGGCATACACCAATAATTAGAGGGTATTATAGTTTAGTGAAGGAAACTGAGAAGGAACAGATAGGTTAGAGGAGAACAAAGAGAGTGAATTCACAAAATCTCAGGGAAGAAAGGGGATCCACGAGGTGAGGATAGTCAATAAAGTTATTGGCAAAGAAGTCAAGAAGGGTGAAGACTGAGAAAAGGACCATCAGATATGGCAATTAAGCACACTTTGGTGCCTTTGGAAAGAACAGATTTATTTGAGTGATGGATCAAAGAAGCTAACAACTAGGTGAGAGGAAAATTAGAAGAAATTACCGTTGACAGTTTTTTATAGAAGTTTGAGAAAGGGAGGAGATATGTAGAATGATCACTGAGAGTTCAGTAGAATTTAGTGAAGGTTTTTAAATGATGGGAAAGACAGTACTATTTGCAAACAGCAGAAAAATAATCAGTAACAGGAAGATACTGGATAAATCTATCATTTATAGCATTGCCAAAATAATCATGACCATATAAACTCCATAGGTTCAGCTATTGTTTGTACACTAAGAATTTTCAGATCTATATACTCAGTCCAACAATCTTACATTGTGCCCAGTGTACATTTTTGAACTGTATGTTTATCCCATTGATATTTCAATTTCAAAACAAAACTGATTCCCTTCCACAGTCCTCAAACCTACCACTTTTCCATTCTTTTCTTATTTCTTTTAAGGCCATCACTATCTGTCCAGTCACCCCAATTCACAATCTTTTTCTTATCTTTGACTCTTCTCTTCCTCGTCCCACATTTCCAATCAATTTTCAGGTCCTATTCATTTTCCTTGGACTACATTTTCACATTCATTCCTTCTCTTCATTTGTATACCCATCAGTGTAGTTTGGATTCATATCTCCTCTTAACTGGATTACTTCAATAACCTCCCTAAATCTCTCCAATCCATCCTCCACACAGTGATAATCCTAAAATAGAGATGAGTATTTCATCCCCAACCAATAAATTCCAGAGTCCCACTCTTACCACAAAGATCAGTGAATCCTCTGTTTCAATTCTTAAAGCCCCTTTCAACCATGCTACAACTTATCTTTCAATCTTATTATTCATTTTTCCCATTAAGGGATTTTTCAGTTCAGTCAAAATGTCTTACTGTGGCTCACCACACCAAATTCCATATTCAGTTTCTGTCCACATAGGCTATTCCATGCTTTTCCTACTTTACCTCCATCATTTAGAATCCTTGAAATCCCATTTATCTCCAGTGCCTGCCACATAGTAGGTGTTTTATAAATGAGTCTTATTTGAATAATTGATTCTGAATGAACCATTCTATCCATACTGCTCCTCTGCTAATTAAAAAGAAATTCTTCAATGGTTCCATATTATACACAGGATTAAATTAGAGGCCTTTAATCTGGTATTTAACTATTTCCAAAACCTGTTTCCAACCCCTGCTTTCCAGCTTTACTTCACCTGATTCCCCTCCATATACTGTGTGTTCCAGCCCAACTAGAGGATTATTTATTCCCTATTCTAAATCTGCTATTTCCCACCTCCATGCTTTTAAATAGGACATCAGTCTAATATGCCTGGAATTTAATTCAACAAGCATTTATTAATGCCTTAATATGTGCCCATCACTGTACTGTTAGGCATATGGCTTCAGAAAGTCACATTCTCTCTGACTTCAAGGAACTTACTTGCCATCTCTTGAAAGAAAACAACATAAACCCAGATAAATAAATATAGAATATATGTAACATAATTTGGTAAGCGAGTAGGGTAGTATGAGAAAACAATAATAACCATGGAGCATCTGGAAGGGCTTCTTGTAGAAGATGGCACTTGAGTTGTGCTTTTGAGGGAGTTAAGGATTCCAAGGGTAGATTAAAGTGGGTGTTCCAGGCATGAGTCAGAACATGTGCAAATATATGGAAGCAAGGGATGTAATGGTTTTGGCAGTATAGAGCAGGTAGGCCAATTCAGATAGAATGTGGAGTTATGAGGGGGAGTGATATTCTTTTAGACTAGAAGAAGTCAGAGCACTGGGAAAGTCTGAGGAAATTGTGTTTTTCCTCTTGGAAGACTGGAAAGTCACTTTGCTAGGGTGGAATGCCATCATCACATTAAAGGAGGTTATCAATGCCTTTCCTAAAATGTGGCATTTCAAAATGAAGAAGATATACGAGCTACAGTCTCAACAGGGCAGAGCAAAGAGAGCCTATAACCTGGGCACTCTGTCTGCCTTGAAGTAGTCAATGCCACATTAGTTTTCATAACGTTCATGTGACCCTGTTGTCTCATATCAAATTTTTTCGAATGTAATATTAGCTCTTTTTTTGGATGGATTGATATCTAACTCCCACCTTATACTTGTGAGATTGATATTTCAGAACCCAAATTTAGACTGTGCATTTATATCTATTCAATTTCACCTTATTAGATTCTTTTTCAACACTATCTTTGGCAACTTTTCTAGTTCCATTTGTAAAGAAATAATCCCAGCATACACACAAAAAAATCAAATAAAGAATGAAGATATATTCTATACGCACATAAATTATAAAAAAATAGAGTTTCTTAGCTTTCAGTTCAGAATACCAAAAATAGAACTTGTTATACTTCTCATTTAGGGCTCTTTAAAAATGAGCTTTCAGCTAAACCTTGGCTGACTGCCTTCTGCCAAATCACCACATACAGTAAATCATTTTTACAAATAGTAAAGAAATTGGTTCAACTCAACTACCTTAGGAAAAATCTTTTATTTAAAACATGTAGTAAATAACTCAGCAGCATAATCTCTATACTCTTTGGTACAAAATAATATTCACATCCGGTAGGTGTTCAGGAACTATTTTCCATGAGGAGTTTAAAATAGGCCATAATGCAGCTCTTGGAGCCATTATGCCCTGCCAGGTAAATAATGTGTGTTTTAAACATCCCTGAATCTATATTTACAGTTTTATGATAAATGGCAATGGTTCCAAAGAGAAACATTAAGATCTAATAAACATTTAAAACAGTCCTTCAGTATGTATTTATGCAAGGGATCCAAGGAGACTCAAAACCAGTTAAGTTCCATTTGATCAATGGTAATCAATGATTTTGAAACTTACAAAGTATTTAAAGTTAATATTTTATAACTTCTATATCTAACATGTCAATGTGTTTATGATTATTCCTGCTTCTTTCTAGTGTGGGCTAAATGATCCTTTTGAACCACCCCTCCCACAAAAAGCTATAAGAATTTCACACAGAAAAGAGACAGAAAGAAGATGTTTAGCAACATTAAAGTGGTTGCACCAAACAAGAAAAGCTAGGAGATTCTTTTTATAGCTGCAAATGGATTTCCATTTAATGTTACTCAGTTGAAGCCAGTTTGAAGACAATTTCTTCTGAAAATAAGCTTTTGAGTTTCACTGTGTGTGTTTTTTTTAATCCCATTTGATTCGATTTGCCCAGACTCTGGTTTCCATTTCTTTTCTCTCCTTGTTTTAAAATCACTTACATTTTCTATTTTTTTTCTTTGTTTTCAGGAAGGAAGAAAATCAGACCTACTGAGCCCTTTAAATGCACTGGATGTGCATATGGGGAATCACATAATAATTTCTGACTTTTCCCTTGGGTTCTGTTTCAAAGAATGCTTTCTTTGACTGATGGGCTTGAAAGAAAGTGACACTGTGGATTTGGTACCTGATAATGGAAATAATGACAATTATTTCATTTATTACTGTTCTTGCCACAACCCTATGAGATAGATATCTCTCATTTTACAGTGTGGAAGTTGTATTTAATACATACAGTAATGACAATGAACTGCCACTCAATATCTAGAATAGATATCATGTAAATGAATTTAGCTGAAGTAATATTCCAATTTATATTTGCAAGGGTGTGACTCTACTTCTCAAATGGAAAGCATTATAGTTTGACAAGAAATCAGTCTAGTTTTTGAGGGATACAAATCTCTGGACAGATTTGGAAGACAATCATAATGCAGAAATGCTTCACTCATGGGTCTTTGGAGGTTATATAGAGGTACTTAGAAGGGCACAGTAACAGTTGGGGTCACAGCTGTCTTCAGGCCAGTGTCTAGTATCAGATTTCAGAGAGTCGTGGGATGTCAAACGGATGCCAACACTTTAATCTGCATCCTGTTTCAGTGCTTGGGCTGTGGAGAAAGACCAAAGCAAGAAAGTTCCATATTATGAAACAGACTTTTCCCGATTGACATCGGCAACTTGGGTGACCCCAGAAAGAAGTCTAGCCAATGGTCAATTGACAGCCATCTTTCATCATGTTCCTGATTGAGTAAGGAACAACCAATATGGCTTATACCATTTATGGTCATATGTTTTTGTTTTTGTTTGGTTTTTACAACTATATACATTTAGGAAGTTGAGCAATGCCTCTTGTGCACTGGATTATTAATCTTATTAACAAATCACTGGTGTTTTCTACTTACAGTTACATAAAAATTAGTACCAAAGTCCCTAGTAATTTTATTCTCAATAATTAATTATATATTTATTTAGGTAAGAGAATTTAGCAATGAAGATAGGGATCCTATGATTTTATTAGCACAAGAAACACTCAGGTGAAGAAATTCTTTTTATTTTTATTTACCAAGGTAAGCTGCTACCTTCCCTGCAATTTATAATCTTAGATATATTTCTAGAGCATCAAGCACATGACCTGTGAACTATATACATCCCACAATACCCCTGAATGCATCCCAAACCAGATTAAAATATAGTTCCTATGTAGTTTTAATATGTTGATGTATTAGTAAAAAAAATGAAATATGTAGTCATGTGTGGTTTTCCAAGTTAATATGCAGCCCACAAGGATCCTTAAGTATTTATTGTTCGAGGCCCCTATTTCTACCTTAGTTTGACATCACTGGTCTACTCTAGAGCACTGAAAAAGTAAGTGGCATGCCCAGGGACACACAGAGAATATATATCAAAGGCAGAACTTGAACTCAGGTCTTCCTAACTCTGAAAAGAACTTTCAATCCACTCTAGCACAGTGCCTCTGAGAGTAGGGAAAACAATAGAAAATACAAAGATATCTTAGAGGAGGAAACAAAATTAGACAAGGAGGATAATAAAAGAAAGGAAATTATAGGAATGAGCAAAGAAGTGAATAATGAGCAAACAAGTCTTTTAATCACGGTAAATTTCATACATCAATATTTCTCTGTCCTTTGCTCCAAGAGGTGATTGTGTTAATTAGTCCTCTGAGAGTCAAGAACTATAGAAAACAGAAAGTTTAGTGGAGAGAAAGAATAGGGAAAACCCTATTTATATGCTTGATTTTTTTTCAAAGTTTCTTTCCTTATTTTGAAAAAAAAAACACTCACAGTGTTATAAATCAGCAGATGATGGGTACACTCAGATTCATGTCATTGTCTACTTGTTTTCTTAGGTCATTGACTCTGAAGTCATTAACCGCTCTCTAATAATTACTGAAAAGTCAAGTGGCTCATCAGTGCTATGTTTATTCCTTTGGCACAAACATTCCCTGAGAATTTCTAAAACAATGATCACTGTAAATGCACACACAGCACAATAACTGAATATATTCTGGTCCCATTCTCTTTAAATAAAGATCCCTGGTATTTAGTGCCTTTCTTCAGAGTAGTTTAAAGCTTTACAAATTCAATATACTCTTGACATATTTGATTATACTTCTTTATTTTAAAGCCCAGAAGTCTATGAGCTGGTGGGTCCTCATTCTTTTGTGACTTCTATTGACTGATGCTGATTATGCTGTCCTCAGACCTCACAGTCTCCAGCTTTTCCTTCAGATCATTACTGATCAATAGAAGGCCCAAGACTGATCACTATTAGCTCACCCTTCATTCTGAGGACTAACATTTAGAACTTCTCTTTGTTTTTCACTTTTTTCTTTATGTAGGTCTCTTTGAGGTGAGAATAAGGAAAACAAAGTACAGACCATACTTGCTGAGAATAATT
Source organism: Gracilinanus agilis (assembly GCF_016433145.1). Classification (NCBI taxonomy): domain Eukaryota; kingdom Metazoa; phylum Chordata; class Mammalia; order Didelphimorphia; family Didelphidae; genus Gracilinanus; species Gracilinanus agilis. The sequence continues at coordinate 528,671,344 of NC_058132.1, forward strand.
CATTCTCTTCTTGCATAAATGTACCCTACTGTGATTAGAGCATCTTTATAAGCAAAGAAGGGAGAGAGAGGGAGAACCAGATGAGAAGAATATTCTTTTTCTCTCCCCACCAATTTTTTTTCCTCCAGGTTTGCCTTTTCTTCTCCTCTTCAAAGACTAAATATGCCAATAATGTGGAGGGTATTATGATTAAAAGGAAGACAACTTCCTGGCTACAGTACAGAATTCCAGAGAGTTGATTCACTGTCTTTGTGTGATCCTGGCTAACTGGGAGGTGGTCTTTCCCTACCATTTCTAGGGAATGGACATGCCACATTCTATGTGAATTCCCTAAATTTTGTATCTTTATTCATCTGTCCTTTGTTTCCTTCTGTTTCAGAAAAAGAAAAGAAATAGACATACTCTCCTTTCCAAGATTAACCCCTCTACTTGTGCCTTAACACCTCTCAAAATTTTCTTCCTTTCATAGCTGCTGTCTCTTCCAACATCTTTAACTTCTCCACTGGCTCCATTCCCTTAGCTGACAAACCTTTCCTAGCCTAAAAAAAACACCTTCTCTCAAATGTTAACTCCTCAAGCTAGCAGACCATTTACTTCCTCCTTTTTATTACCGACTTGCTGCCTCCCTTTCCTCATCTCCCACCTATTTCTTTTACCCCTTTTGATCTGATACTGCTAAGATTGTAGCCTCTGGAGTCATTGCTAATGGTCCATGCTCCAAATCAGTTTACTTAGTTCTTATTCTTCTCAATCCTTCTGAAATGACCTTATATCTTCTTCTGCACTTTCTAAAGATTCTAGAGTCAGAATTCTTTAAATTCTATTTCATCAAAGTCCCTTTCTTTTACATAGGTTAGCTAAGGCAATAGGAACAAAGTCTTATTAAGAGATTTTAGATACTCTACTCAAGTATGGAATGTGCTGGTCCACCCTTGGGGCACCTTATTGGTGCCCAAATATTTGGGTACCTTATAATGAGCATTGTGCTCATCTTACCGTCAGGGAAAGTAAGTGACAGAAGTATCAGTATACACAGCATGCATGCAAGATATTTCATGGCAGGTAGAATCTCATAAATTCCTTTTCCTGCTATTTGAAAACAGAAACTACTATTCTCCTTGGATTAGAAGCTTCTACACTACATTATTAGAATATGTCATCAAGGTTAATTACAAGGACATGGGGTCCCATTATCTTAGAGTCATAGACTTTTAGAACTCTAAGGAAACCAAGATATTATTTTACAAATATAGACACTAAGACCTAGAGAGATAAGTGCACTTGCCTCAGGTCATAAAAAAGCGGAAGAGCTAGAACCACGTCAAAATTTCTCAAAACATACTTTAGTATTCTTCACATTATACCAATCTGCTTCTTAGAGATTCCTTCTAACCCCATGGTTATGTGTTTCCTTATGTAAAGTAAAATAGAACCATTTATATTTTCACCAATTTTGTTCAAAGACATTTGACAATCCATCACCAAGTCATGGCCATGATACTTTGCTACTTTTCTCTCTTGGCTCGCCCCTTTGGGACCCATCTATCGACCAAAAAGATTTCAATTGCCACTATAGTATGAATAGCTTCTAATTCTAAACATGGGTGAGCTTGATCTCTATTCTTGGCAAATTTCAAAAATAGTTCATTAAACTGGTGCTTTGTGAGCATTTAGAGAAAAAATTAGTGATAACAAGGAAGTAGTTTGGGTTAACTAACATGATTTCATTTCATTTTTTAAAATGATATATAAAATAGGAAAGTAAATCAAAGGAATTATGTAGATGTAATGTACCCAGATATCAGCAAGGTGATGCCAAGAATTCTATATCCAAAGCTTTTCTTTTTTCTATTCATGGCCTGATAGATGTCAAATCTTCATAATGCTGATACAGACTTTAAAATATTCTGGAGAAATCCACTAATAAACTGTATTAGAATTGGATCATCATGGACCAAACTGTTAGTCAAAATTCTCTGGATATAATATTAATCCATAAGAAACTTGAGGACTGTGTTTTTAAAATGTACCACCATGCCAAATACTCACACATACCAAGACACTTTGAATAAAAACACTTTCAAAATAGGAAAATTTAGCAAAAGTGATCAAACTTATTTTGAAATAGGAGTAGTTGCAAATCATCCCAATTGTCTGGTTAGCTACTGGAGTTACACCAAGAAGCCTTTTAATGATCCTAGAGAGTATTATCTTACATCTCAATACTTTCTTCAACTATAAAAGAAAGTTGTTTTTAAATGAAATTGTAATGTAGTGCATATAAATAGAAATGAATACTAGCAGGATAACAACTTATCTTGAGCTCACTTGACACCATATAAAAATGAAATGAAGAAATAATAATAAAATGATCTTTTAAGCATCAAGATTGTTGGAGTCTTCATGTGCACCAAGTCACAGTGCATCTTGAGAAAGTGGAAATGTCCTCGAAGGGAATAAAGACAAGAAATTCAGATAAACAAGACCAAGTATGGACACAGAAGGTCCATGCTTCAGATAAAACAATTTTGAGGGGACTGATGGACTAATTCTAAAGTCATATAATAATAATCACAATAAAACATTGTACCCAACATATATATATACATATATATATATAATACTTTAATTTTTATGAAGCATTTTATATATGCTAACAATAATGTGAAGGAAAATGACATAGAACAAACTTCAGAATTCTGAGAAATGTAGTGATCAATCATGACTTCAGAAGATTGATGATCAAGCATTTTACCTGTCATTTGGTAAATAGGTGGTGGACTAGAGGCACACACAGAATGAAGCATACATTGCCATAAATGATAAATGTGTTTATTTGCTCTGATTAACTATATGTAGAATCATATATTTAAAGCTGGAAAAGGTCCTTAAGGGCCATTAAGTCCAACCCCCTCATTTTATAGATGACAAAACTGAGATGAAAGAAGATTAAATCATGTGCCCAGGGTTTCTGAGGAAACATTTGAATTGACTTCTAATCCAGTGATTTAAACAATTTGTTACATTTGTTATTAATCAATGAGCATTAATCTGACACCTTCTATGTCCCAGGAATTGTGTTAGACATTGTTAAAAGAAAGACACAAAAAAGTGAACTAATCCTGCTCCCTAGAAGTTTACATAGAGGCACCTACTAGGCGTGAAGATAATCAGGAGTGAATAAAAGTGATTTAAAACACACACCCTCATCCCCCTCTTTTATTAAAGAATAATCAAAATTAAGGACCAATCAAAGAACAATAGAAACACGCATTGTAGGCATCAGTGTCTGAAACACATTATACATGAGAAATTACATGGGAAAGACAGTGTAAAAGATTCCATGAAGAGAAATGTTTACAAATGAAAGTGGAGTTATATGTGCTGGTAATGAACACATTGAAATGAAGAAATAACTGATGGATAGCCTACCAATGAAATAATATCCCAACAATATTAGAAAGAGCACCAAGGATATTGAATAGACTCGTTGTGGAAAATTTTTTGGAAACCATGGACAAGAGCTAGATAAACTAGGAAGTCACAGATGGTTGTAATTTACTTTTCTAGAAGGAATGTCCAGTGAGTAAGTTCACTGCTCCATTCAATTATTGGATTATATAACATCTGCCTTACTTTTTTCATTAGACTGTAAGCAATTTGTGGCCAAGGACTTCCTTTCTAATTCTCAAAGTTTTCAGAACACAGTTGTCTCTTAACAAATATCCCTTCCCCACCCTGCATCCCTAATTCTGTGAATTAAATAGTATGGAATAATAAATTCATATTTTAGCCTTCAGTCTAAATTAAGTTGTATACATACACATAACTTCTCTCCAAAAGTTACTTAAATTCTAGAATCTTTCTGTTTCATACTTAAAATCCATAATTAGGCCCTGTCTATTCATAATTTAGAACCTCAATAATACATTATTCAATTAATCATTATCTTCATCATGTCAGCAATTAACATTTCATCTGTCTCTTATAAAATATGGTGGTTTAAACGAAATGAAAACAGAGTGAAACTATGGCTTTAATGATATGCTGTCATGACAGAGATGTCATGTCTTTGGTAGTACAGTGCTTCTTTGGTTCTATGACAAATGGTAGGAGATCAAACCAAATATTTAAAATGACAGAACACTGAACAAAAATATTAGCTCTTCCAAAGCAAGGAAGCATAATGTTTTACCTATTATGATGATCAAAACCATAGCACCACAAGAAAAAATAAAAACAGCTTGAAATTTTGTAACTATGCCTTTTACAGAAATGCTTTCCTCACAGTAAACCTATACCATTTTCTTAATCTGACAGTAAGTAAATTAAGGTTCAGAAAGGTTAAAGTGACTTGCCCATAAATGAAAAACTAGAAAGTGGTAAAGCTGATTTGAATTTTCTGGCTCCAAAGCCATTTTACTCTATTGCATTTCAACTTAATTAAATTTGTCTTTTTTTTTTTTTCTAAGAGCACCAGCGACATGATGGAGGGATGTCATGACTTGATCATGAATTAGATTTAAGTGAGGCAGAGTTGCACAAAATCATTAGCCTCATTCACTTCTAGAAATGTCAGTCCTATCTGAACACTCCATACATCCTTCCTAATCTGGTGATCACCCAGAGATGTGAGCACCTCATTTTGGTGAATGCAGTTCCTTTGACTGACCAGAATGTCTTAGGTGCAACAAAAGGACCTGGGGTGTTTTGTCCTGTTTGTTGAAGAATTTATACTTGATGAATGATTTTTAAAGCTAAAGACCAGATACCATGAGATAGAAGTAAAATATTTGCTTTAGACAGGTACATCATCTGTTCTGGGCTAGGGACAAGACACTCCATCTCTAACTTTCAGGCTTTTTCTCTGGCTCTTGCCCATGCCAGGATGGCTTTGCCTCCTCCTCTCTTCCTATTGGCTTCTCTAGCTTCCTGGAAGTAACAACTATAACCCACCTTCTACAGATGGCCTTTCTCAATCCCACTTAATTCTAGCACCTCCCTCCCCTTAATATTTATTTATCCCGTATATAACCTGTTTATGCATTTTTCTTTTTTTGATGCTTTTCTCCCTAATTAGGTTGTGAGTTTCTTGAGGGTAGGCACTGTCTTTTGCTTCTTTTTGTATCTCTAGTGCTCTATTGATTAACTGGCTGACAATAAGGTGACTGGACCTTCTTCTAGTACATCAACTAGTCCTGTTGGAGACAGAAACAGTGAAGGCATTGCTTCACAATGAACTAATTAACAACCTAAGTTCACAGCTAGAATCTATCTCACTCAAAACCCTATAAAGTCAAAAAAAGAAGTAGGTAATTTTTAGCTTTTGATCAGAGTTCAATTTTAAAGTAGCTTCTATACAAAACAAGTCAATATTTGCAAATCTACATATTGTTCAAAAATCGTTTCACCTTGCTCAAATAAATTATTACTTAGAGAAGGGATTAAAAGAAAAAGGTGGAGGAAGGATAATATGGTTGCTCAAGTTCAGTTGCTCCAAGAGTTTCAGTTCTATTGGTTATTAATGGACACTGTTAGTCATAGTGAATGTGCATTAAGGGTCAAAGCCAGGCCACTGTAACTTTAATTTAAAGAGGAGTCTCTATGACAAGACTACAGCCAATTCCCAAATGAAAGATGCTTAGAGTTTAAGGATGTGAGTCTGAAAGTGTTTCAATTCAGGCTTTATCCTTTGTGAGAGATGTTCTTAGGCTAGCTCTGCCTAATTTCCCTCTAGGTCCTGCTTCTAGCCAATCAGTATTTTACTGTAGGAATAAATAGCTGAAACAATTTGGATTACATCATAACTCCAGGGAGACTATAAAGAATCCTGTAAAATATATTTTTTAAAAAAGCCTTAAAGCCAGATAACCTATGACTGTCATTGGAGGAAAATATTTTCCTTTTTTTTCTGAGTAACAAGTATAGGATCCATAATCATCTGCCCATGAAGTAAATCAGCAGATCAAAAGGATTCGGCTTTCCAGATCATTTGCTTGTCACCCCCACGGTACAGAAAACAACCTTTCATAGTTAAGAATCAAGTCACTAAAAAAGAACTAAAAGTGAATCTCTTAAATCCAGATTATAGATGGTCACCAATCTTTGGGTATCATCTTGCTTAAGCTGGCAACTGAACTTTTCAAATGGGCATCATCAATATCCCTTAGGCCATAGATGGCCTTTTCAAGCAAATAAAACAGTGTGGGCTTTGTAAAGAACAGACTGTGCTGTGCCTCTTCCTTTAAAATAGAGAATTATAGAATATGCCAGACTAACAATATCTTACTTTCTCCCACACAGTGATTCTCCCAAAATATTAGTTCCAAATGCATATTCTGAATATGACACATTACAGAGACAAATTCATAAAGAAACAAACAGGGAGACAAAATTAGCAAACATTAAGAGAATAAAATACACCTTTCTTGATTTTTACTAATTGACCAATAATATACATGCAGGAAAAAAGTCTGTCAGCCCTCTCACAAAAAGAAAAGGAAAGGAAAAAAAGGAACATCTGTTACCTTATGAAGATATTAATATTAATATAGAAATGAGCTCTTTTGAATCACTCAGTATGGAATTTTAATGTAGTTTAATTGTGTTCATTCTTAGGATCTATACTAGCACACTGAATACACTCTGTGATTAATGTTCCCATCAAATTTAGAAATAAGCAGTTAGTCCTTATAATGACTAATCTAATAAGGGAGCCTTTAAAGGTACTCCTTAATGGGAGTGTCCCAATGCTAAGTGGTTTTGCAGATGGAGGAGAAAAATCTCTTTCCCCCTGAGATATTTGTTTATTGAAAAAAATTGAAAATTCAAATCTTAGCTATTCTAATGAGTAAAATAATCCATCTTCACTATTCTATAAGCACCATTTTGTACTTCAGCTTGACCAAACATGATTTAATTAGCTTTGGAATAGACACTCCAAACCCTCATCCCTAGTTCTTATATTTTCCTTCTATAAAGAAATGGCTTCATGCAAAGGATCAGTAGAAATAATGACTTACAATGATATTAGCTTCTATTTATATAATTGTTTATTTTGGTAGTTGGAAGAATCCTTCAGCAGTCCTATCAAAGGACACCTTGCTTGACCCTGATGCTTTCCTTTCTACCAAAGGAGAATTCTTCCAACCCAAATTTAGAAGGGAACAGAATTTGGGGTGAAAGGAATTACTATTGTGTTGAATAGCAGGTCCAAATATCTGCCAAGACCCCAATATGTTAAAGTGATGGGAGAACTAAATTTCATAAAATTGAAAATAATAGCGATAAATGTAAAGCCCTATATTAGAATTTTTTTTAAAAATCAGCTACATAAGTATTGGATGGGGAGGCATAACTAAATATCAGTGTGAACTGGTAAAAACTAGCTTGACTGGTAAACCTCCCACCACCAAAATGTGTTAAAACTATTAAATCAGAAGACTGGCTTATTAGCTAACCCTCTCCATAGCTTCTTCCTGGCATAGCACACTTAGAGTTAATATTTCCAATGTCTTTCCCTTTAATTCTCTTTTTTAATTAGGTTCTCAAAAATATGTTCTTTTTCCTGGTCCGGAAAGTAAGGGAATTCTTTCCAAGTAAAGAATAAAAATGAAAAAAAAAAATACCAGATAACTGGGGTTAATTTTTTTCTACAAGAAAGAGAAATAATGATGTATGTGATTAGAAAGTACAACAAAACAAATTAGAAAAGGACCATTAATATTATATATATATATATATAAAAGGAATAGAGATGAAAGCAAAATTTTGAAGAAACTGGAGAAATGATAGCAAAAGTCCGTACCTGAAACAACAAAGACACCCCACAAAGTCCCTTCAGCTGAATCTATATCTATATCTATATCTATATCTATATCTATATCTATATCTATATCTATATTTTAAATACAAAGTTGTAGAATTGAAGGTTGCAAAAATGGGGAGAATGGAGATGCAGGGCAGAGGAAAACATATGACTTTCCCTAATTAAGTCCATAGGTAAAAAACAAAAAGAAGACAAGCCTTTTGGTCTCTCAGAAATAAAAAAGGTAGAAATGGGAGAGGTAACCAAAAGGAGAGATTGAAAAAGAAGGAAGGGAAGGTTTCAAGGCCACAGGAAAAGAGATACCTGCTGAAACTCCAAGTAGTCCCCATAGGTGAAGAAGTATAAGTCTGTAATAAGAAATGGTGGTCATGCAATGGGTCTAAAATGAGGCAGGAAGTACACGAGAAGAAAATGTTATTCCTCCATGGATAACATTCTGCTTTAGGAGGAGAAAAATCAGAACACTTAGGGGCAATTGTTATCCATAAAAAGATGAAAGTCCATGACAAATGGGATGGAGAATGTTCATGAAAAAAAGAAGGAATAGAACTGGACTGCATAACCACAAGGTAATGCTGCTATGCTCACTATTTCCTTTATGAATGAATATTTTAAAATAGTGCACAATAGAAAGCACAACAGAAAAAAAAGATGATAGGGAAAGCTTTACAAAGGCAATAGCATAAAATTTTATTAGAAGTGGGAGTTCAAATTTAATAACTCAGAAACTTTAATTCCATGAGGAACAAAAATATATTTTAAAAAAAGGGAGGAGGAATATATAGACCATGAATTAAAGAGGAGAAAGGTTTGGAAAAGACAATGTAGAGAATTAATGAAGAGAAGAAGATAAAGAAATTATTTCTAGATAAGAAGTGTAGAAAAAAACTAACAAACAAAAGAAATTGAAGAAGAGCGTAGGTGAGATTTTGATCTAGCCAATAAATGATCTGAATAAAATGGAGGAGGGAAAGAATTAGATAACCATATAAAAGAAATAAAAATTAACAAATGAAGTATAAAAATACAAAAACCACATGATTATCTGAATAGATGCAGAGGAAAATCCTTCTACAAAGTATAATATTCAATTATGTGAAATATCCTTCAAATTAGCAGGCAGATAAAAAGGGAATTTTTTAGTATGGTAAAAAAGCATTTATCTAAAAATGTTAAAAAAGCAAGTATTATTTCTAGTAGCAGGCACTTTAAGTTTCCCAAGTAAATACAGGAGGAAAGCAAGGATGGTCTTTCTTCCCTACATTATCTGTTACAGTTCTAGGAATACAAGCAATAGCAATTTACCAATCAAGAAACCAATGGAAGCAAAAAAAAAAATGAAAGTGTTTTGGAATAAGAAAAAACCCAGAATGTCAAATAAAATAGTGAAAAAGGTAAGAATGAAGTATCATAACTTCAGATTTCAAACAATTATTTAACAGTAATTATCAAAACCAATTCATATTAGTTAAAAATATGAAAGATGAATTGAAAAGCCTAGATAAGTGAGCATTAGAAATAAATGAACAGGGGGCAGCTGGGTAGCTCAGTGGAGTGAGAGTCAGGCCTAGAGACAGGAGGTCCTAGGTTCAAACCCGGCCTCAGCCA